>NC_080680.1:126033401-126130791 GCF_030445035.2 Dasypus novemcinctus | reverse complement strand
GCCTCCATAGGGTGGGGGGAAGCAGACCTCTGCTCCGTGACCCGCGGTGCAGAGCTAGCACCTGCGTACCGGGGAGAACGTAAGACTCTTCCAGCCTGAAAGGGCTGCCCCAAGAGGCAGGCACCCTGCAGCTCTCAAGAGGAGGCCGCAGGCCCTGGGGCCCCGAGCTGGGAGAGCTCTGGAAGGTGAGACGCTGGCGAGCTAGAATACGTACCTGGCCCGGGGCAAGCACCTGTGAGGGTGAGCTTTCACTATCGCTGGCTCTTCCGTGCTCTATGAGAAGCTACATCCTTGTAGGAGGGAACGACACTCCTCTCCCGCTCTCCCTATCTCACTGTCATACACACAGACCATTCTAGAGATGGGGACACTGAGGACAGACAGGTGGGCTGAGGACCAAAGGTGGGGAGCCCGCTCAGGTCAGAGCAGGGGGCGAGAGGGCGAGAGCCCGCCAGCCCTAGGTGTGCTCGGACGCCCCACCCACCCGTCCCCGCCACCCTAGCGAGGGTGACTGCCGGAGCTTGCAGAGCCTGCCCAGCCCTCGTGGCCCTGGAGAGTTTCTGCTACAAACCGCAGGTGCCTCCTTCCTCTTAGCTAGCGGGAGGAGTCCCTGCCCCGTGTGGATCTCTATCCCTGCCGAGCAGGTAATTAAACCTCACCTGCCTCGTTTCCTAGGGACCGATGGCTATGTTTGATTCATTAATTAACCGAGCGCAGTGCCTGGCTCCTCCAAGCACTTACCTCGTGATAAATACCTTTCATTCTGTGACTTCCCAGATGCAAGGCTTGGAGAACATTGTTTTATTTCATCCTCACAACAACACAATGAGGTAGAAATGCCAGTACCCGGACTTCCCAGGAGAAGGCTTTTGACACAGCTGGCAGACTCCCAAGCACGTGCTCTGAATACCCCTCGGTGCCAGCTCCACGCAGGTTCTCCTTGTTCTCCCCAACTAGCAAAAAAGATGGTAAAGGCAAGAGAAAATCCTCAAGACGCAAAGCAGCCGGCGAATCGGTGGCCTGGGGGTCGGTGCAAATCCTTTAACAACGCTGTAGTCAAAGCCCCTCTTACGACAACTGAGCAACTTGTTTTTATTTCAGGGCTGCTTAGATACTGGCGAATGTATGCCAAGAATTTTAAAGGAGCATCACTGCCAACCGGGCTTTACCAACCAGCCCAAATGCCCGTCCACTTCCACTCTGCAGTCCAACGCTGCAGAATTTTACAGCTGGGGCCCGAGCAGCTGCAAACTGCTGGGGACCCAGCTTGAGCCCTGCGGCGCTTGGCCTCTTGCAGCACTGGTTTCTTTCCCATGCACGCAGGCCTCCTGAGTTTGCAATTGGGGGCCCATTTTATTTAAACCAGGCCGAGTTTTTATCTGAGCCCTGTGAGGTAGATGTTTTCATTATCCTTGTTTTCTCGGTGGGAACCGAAGCCAGCAAGGAGGTGTGTATGCTGAATGGATGTCCCTTGTCTAATGATGCTGGATGGTTGCCACCAAAATTGCTTTTTGTGTGACCAAATTACGGCTAGCCTGACTTGAAGCCAATACCCATTTTCAAAAATAAGAATGAGGGGAAAGATAAGGAGTCACTGGTCTGACTTTATAAAACAATCTGCCATCAGGTTTCCTACAATAGCAAGAGAATTTGAGTTACACACAGTTCTTTCAAGTTGGCCGAAAACAGGCTTGGGGGCGGGAGGGAGGCACCGTGCCCCCCACCAGTGTTCCTTCCACTCCGATGTGCTTTTGGTTGCGTCCATGGCAGCAACTCAGTTCCAGTTACCAGCATCTTTCGACAGCAGGGAGCTCCATGGATGTAACTCGAATCTGACAGATGGCCACGCTGGGGTGGAAAGGCCCCAGCGCAGGGGGGGTCTTACCAAGGCAGGTTTACAAAGGTTCCTTTCCCACTTGAGCCAAACGGGGCTTTTCTAAGATCATCCTGACGTTGCACGACAGGACTTTGTGCTCCCGCATTTCTCGGCAGCAAGTGTGGGCATCCCTCATCCCTGCCGCATGAGGTTTATGCTCTCCGAGAGGATCGGGGCGGGGTCTGCCCAGTTCCCTTTCTCTCGAGGGCTCTGCAAATGCCCTCAAAACCCATCAGTAAGGGCAGGACAGGACAACGCTCGTGCCCGGTCCCACAGACACACATCCAGGGCGGAAAGGGCACGGCTCAGCTGCTCTGCGGGGGGGGGGGGGGGGGGGGGGGGAGGCAAAGAGTTCAAGGAACAAAGTTCCTGCTGGGAGAAGCATAGCACGGCCAGGTGCTTTTCCAGTTCTCTCCTGGGGAGCCCTCAGGAGGCAGCGGGCCCCCCGTCTGCGGAAGAGCCCAAGCAGACGTCTTGCAGTCTTGGACGTACAGAGGCGTCAGCTTTGGGGCTAGGTCTCCCCCATTTTGGCTTCTTGTTGGCGCTCAGGGCACCGAGAGGGGCTCCGGGTGGGGGGTTTGCCAGCTTCTTCTTTCCCCAAGCTGACACTGCTCATTTTCACACTTATGGAAGTGACCCCTGCCTAGAGGTGTCTCCGTCACATTTTGTGTGGTCATTGAGTGGTTTCCTTTCCTGGTTTGCCCCCAGGAGGGGTCTGCAGTGTTTGGATGGGCCCTTGGTGGGTCTGTTTATGTCCCCAAAGCTGTGTCCACCCAACTCCAAACCATGGGTCTGAGTCAAGCCCAGTTAGAGAATAAATAACGGGAGATGGGCGACAGCATAAAACGGCGGCCTTTTCATGGGGGGGCAGGGAGCGCCGCACGCCCTGGGCCGAGTCTTAGACTGGGCGTCTTTTCGACATGACCAGGGAAGAACCAAGACGTCCCAGTGTGCAGGGGAGCGAGAGGGTCGGAAACGAGGCTCCCAGGGACGGGGTGTGTCTGTGCCCAGGTCTGGGCAGCCTTGGGAGGGCTGCAAGGCTTTACCACGTGGCGACGGCGGGCTGACGCCTGCGTTTCTTAGCAAGCGTGGAGGACGACGGAGGGGGAGGCGCTGGCTCGGGACGGGGCTCCTGGGTGCGAATCCCCGAGCGCCCCGACTGGGTGGGGCAGCGGGAGGCGCCAGCGGGGAGGGATTTAGAGTTTCAGAATCTTCCTCCAGCTCAGAGCGTTTCCGGAGAAGCATTAGCAGAGAGGAGTCATAATCTGCTTTTTCCAGCCAAATCACTTCCCTGCAGTTTGTGCCAATCAGGCAGTCCACGTGTGTGATCATTAATTAATTAATTAATTCATTCATTCATTCACTCATGAGCTGGGTGCTGCAGGGACCAAGATAAGGTGAGAGCCCCTGTTCTCTGGGAGCTCAGAGATGCGTGAGGTTTGCAAAGGTGGAAGGGACAGGGCCCCCTGAGCTGGGCGGAGCTGAACCGGGGGGACGCTCTCCACACACGACGTTTACCGCGTACTCCCGTTCATGTAGCTCTCCCCGCATCCTGTGAGACGAGAACTCTTCTTTTCCTTTATCCGTTTTACAGGAAGATCCTGAGACTTCAAGGTGGTAAATGACCTTCCCAGGCCATGCCGTGGCCAGGATCTGCCTCTAACTGAGGCGTGGCCCCCAGACTGTCATGCCACAAAATAAAAGAAAACTAAAAAGGAAGAATCGCCTGTTTGGACTGCGTGAGTCAGGGGCCCCCTACCCTTCCTGCTTCTACGAGCACAGCTTGTCAAGGATGTGAAGTACAATTACGTTTACTCAAAAGATGAAGATAAAATGCTCAGTGACCGACCCTTGCAGACACCGTTTCACGGCCGTGCAACGCCCTGAGGGATTGGAATTGCCAGGCGGCCCAGTGCCGCTGTGCGCCCCGGGGGGCCACCCCAGACCGGGCCCTTCTCTCGGGAAACAGGGGCCAGAAACACGGGCTTGCCTCTTGCCCTCCAGTCAGAACCCATCATAGCGGGGCGCGCGAGCCCACCCACCACCAGCCCCAAGGCCCTGGCTGCCGCCGCCAGATGTGGGGGGTGTTGGCGGAGAGAAGGGCGGGGGGGCAGCAGGGTTAACCGCGGGGACGCAGGACGGAGGGCGGCGGGCCGGGGATGAGAGCAGCTCAGGCTCCGAGGGCGCGGGTGGGCCAAGAGGCGGGTTCCGGCTCTCTCCCGCCTGGCCCGGGCAGCCGCTGCCCTGTCCCCTCCGGGAGGCCGGCTCTGCTGCAGGGCAAAGAGTGTGACGAGCAAGTGACCGCTGCCACTCTGCCGGGTCCCACACCTGTCAGAGGGAGCCTGGAGGGGTGAGCTCTACCCCGCCCGCCCAGCACCCCGTTTGCTTCCCGCCTGGCTCCCAGGGCGTCTCCACCGCCTGCCTCTCTACACAGGCGTGGGAGATCGGGGAGGGCAGAGGTTTTGCCCCTTGTTCTCCACCTTGTCCCAGCACCAGGCGCGGCAGCGGGTTGTTGAACGACGGAGGGACCTTCCCACGAGGAAGCAGTGTCCGCTGCCGCCCCCTGACGCGGCCGGCCCCACGAGCTGGACCCCTGCTCCTGCTCCCCCACCTGGAGTCCTCTGAGCCATCATGATTCTTTCCTTCTGACGGATGGGGAGACCGAGGCAGCGAGGGGCAGGCAGTGGCGACTCCTTCCCCACACCACCCGGCTCCCTGAGGGCACCGAGCTGCCGCAGCCTGTCGGCTCCGGGATGCCTGGAGCACCACAGCTGCCCCCCGAGCTCTCCAGCCTCCCTTCTCCCGAGTCCACGCTGGCCCCCATCGGGGTGCTTTCCTAGGCACGGACACGCGGCTGCCTCCTGGGCAGGAGCCTTCTGCCTGGCTCCCTTCACCTCGAGGACGGCCCAGCCCCCACCCTATCACTCAAGGCTGAGCCCCCACCCCGCCCCAGGCCTCATCGCCCCCTCCACGTCATCCTCTCCCCACATCTTACTTCATGCCTTGCCACCTTTGCATGGGCCTGGCCTCTGCCAGAGAGGCCATTTCCATTATCACCATCTGGCGAACTTCTATTCACCCTACATGGCCCCAGTTCGAACGTCACCACCGCCAGGACACCAGGAGGGTCAAAGGCACTACTCCCTCTGTGCTCACATGGCACTTTTTGATCAAAGTCGAATGTCGTTTTCTTTTTTTTTTTTTAATTTTTTTATTTTTTATTGACTTTGTAATAATATTACATTAAAAATATATATGTGAGGTCCCATTCAACCCCACCCCCCCACCCCCCCTCTCCCCCCCCCCAACAACACTCGTTCCCATCATCATGACACATCCATTGGATTTGGTAAGTACATCTTTGGGCACCTCTGCACCTCATATACATTGGTTCACATCATGGCCCATACTCTCCTCTATTCCATCATGTAGGCCCTGTGAGGATTTACAATGTCCGGTGATTACCTCTGAAGCACCATCCAGGGCAGCTCCATGTCCCGAAGACGCCTCCACCTCTCATCTCTTCCTGCCTTTCCCCATACCCTTTGTCCATTATGTCCACTTTTCCCAATCCAATGCCACCTCTTCTATGTGGACACTGGATTGGTTGTGTCCATTGCACCTTTATGTCAAGAGGAGGCTCAGATTCCACCTGGATGCTGGATGCAATCCTCCCATTTTCAGTTGTAATCACTCTAGGCTCCATGGTGTGGTGGTTGTCCTTCTTCACCTCCATCTTAGCTGAGTGTGGTAAGTCCAATAAATCAGATTGTAGGTGCTGGAGTCTGTTGAGGCTCAGGATCTGGCTATCACATTGTCAGTCCAGAGATTCAAATCCCCTAAATATATCTTAAACCCCAACATTAACTGCACCTCCAGCACATTAGCATGAAAGTCTTATGAAGGGAGATCCCATCTGAGTCCAGATTCATCACACATAAACACCATTTCCAAAGAGGGGCCATCTGCCCTGGTAGTTAACCCCATCGGCCATGACCATAACTCCCATGGGTCTCTTTAGCCCTCAAAGGAACCAATATCTGGGGGTTGTATCTGCTTTATCTGTCTCTCTGACTCTGCTCAGTTGTGCATGAGGGCAAACCTTCTGCCAGCCTCCAGACTCTTTTTTAGAAACTCGTAGCCATATAAACTCATTTCTCCTTTCCATTTCCCCCTTACTTTAGGTCAAACAGCATTTTAAAGTCATGGTATTTTATGTAGACATGGATATTCTGCTGATCCGCATTGAACCTTCCGTATAAGGTCATTTTCCAGTTGCATCATCAGTTGGTAGTTGATAGTGGTCCCTCGTTGCCAGGGAGGCTCATCCCCGGGTGTCATGTCCCACGCTGGGGGGAAGGCATTGCATTTACATGCTGAGTTTGGCTTCGAGACTGGCCACATTTGAGTAACATGAAGGCTGACAGAAGGAAATTCCCAGGCACAAAGTTGCTCTAGGCCTTGTTATTATTTTGGGTTTATCAGCTCACAAGCATAGTCATTAGTATCAGGGGAATGTCATTTTCTTGACATTTATTTGTTTTGCTCTCTTTGAGCATGAGCACCCAGGGGCCAAATCAGACCGACTCATACATGTATTGAGCACCTACTGTGTGCAGGCCCTGCATGGGTGCTGGGGGTGAAGTGGGGAACGGGCAGTCCCGATGCTCCCTCTCAGAACCAGGCACCTAGCGGCCCGCCGCCTGGGGCTGCGGGAGTCGGGCCTGGGCCAGCTCCGGTGGGGGCTGCACAGCCGGGTCCACCCGGGCCCTGCTTCCTTGGCAGGGACCGCAGCCCTTCGCGAGGCCCCCTGAGCCTCAGTTTCCACGCTGTGACTCAGAACCGCCCGCAGGGTTGATGGTGCAGGCCTGTGGGGGGCTAGCCAGGGCCCCCCGGCAGGAAGGCCTGCCATGGCGGTGGGGGGGCCCCGAAGCCACCTCTTCCTGGCGGGAGGAGGCGCGGCCACTGCTTTCTGGATCACTAGCCTGCCAGCTGCGTCCTGGGAGCCCGGCGGGGGTGGGTGGGCGTGGGGGGCCGTCGGCGTCCAGACGTGGCCGGCCCCCTCTTCCACCCGGTTGTGGGGCAGCCTTTGTGTTCATCTTTCCCTTAGCAGCGTCTGGCTCGCGGAGGACTGGGGGCGGGAAGCAGCAGGGTCCCCAGATTTGGAGGGACTCTCGGAGCCGCGTTGGCAGGGGCCACGGGCAGCTGGGGCGACGAGGCTCCCGGCGCAGTCTGATCTCTAGACTACTGACTGGGTCTCAGAACTGCGGCGGAAAATGTTGACGCGGAAGAGCCGGTAGGGAACGTCCAGCCTTCACCGCGGAGCCGCCTGGGGACCTCTCACTGCCTTTCTGGGACCCGCAGTTACCCCAGAAATGGCTCAGCAGACTCCAGAGGGGAAGCAGCCCCGCCCACGGCCGGCAGGCTCTTGGCGCCTGGGTGCCGCCCCCGCCTGCGCCCCCCGCACCCCGCGCTCGGAGCCCTGGGTGTGCGTGGCTTTTGTGCGGGAGAAGGGACGGCGGGCTGGGTCTGGGCTGTGACCCCGGGCCCCCCCGGGGCAGGGGCCCCTCCCCAGCCTCTCCCGCTGGACGCTTTCTTGGCTGTGCCCCCCTTGATGCTGAGTCGGGGAGGCTGCGCCCCTGTGCCTGGGAGCCTGCCTTGCGCTCCTCGACGGCAGGTGCGGGCAGCTGCCCCCGGCCGCCGCCTCCGGCCCTCTCTGGCCAGCAGGCCCAGCCTTCACGGGCTCCCACCCCGCGGCCTCCATGCTGCCTTGGGCAGGAGGGGGCTTTCCCAGCATCAGATCCCAGGACCGTCCCCTGCACCCTGCACTGAGGGCCCACCGAGGACCCGCCGTGGCGTGGCCCCCTGCGTGGTGAGACCATCTCATCCGTGCCCCATGTGGGAAAGGAGCCCGCGGGGGCTGCTTGGAGCCCAGGAAGCTGTCGTGGGCACTGCGGCTCAGCTCTGGTGCCTTCCAGCTCCCACCGGGGTCAAGGGTGGGGGCGGGAGGGGCCTGGCTCGTCGATGCTCCTCTTAGGCCTGGCAGCTGCCCCTCTCCACCCCTGTAGTGATCAGTCAAAGGGTGCTGATGCAAAACACTGGAAATCGGTTGGTTTTTATAAAGGGTATTTATTTGGGGTAGGAGCTTACGGTTACCAGGCCATAAAGCATAAGTTACTTCCCTCCCCAAAGTCTATTTGCACGTGTTGGAGCAAGAAGGCTGCCGACGTCTGTGAGGGTTCAGGCTTCCTGGGTTCCTCTGGGCTCAGCTTCTCTGTTTCCTCCACAAGGTCAGCTGTAGACTGTCAGGCAAACGGCTCTGTCTCTCCCCCTGGGGTTTCTGCCGTGTCTAAGGAGCCTTCTCTATCCCTCTGTGTTCTTCTCTCTGGCTCAGGGTTCCTCTCTTCCTGGGGCTGGCTTCTCTTTCCTCTGTGAGCTGACTTCCTGGAGCCCCAGTTTAAGGTTTCAGCATCAAACTCCAACATCAGAAAGCCCTCCACTCTGTCCTCTGCCGTGCCTTTTATCTGTGAGTCCCCACCCCTAATGACATGGCCCAATCAAAGCCCTAATCATAACTCAATCACGCCCAGGTGCAGACCAGATCACAAGACATAATCCAACACCTATTTTTGGAATTTGTAACCATGTCACACTGCTGCAGCCGCGCTCTCCTGGGTCTGCTCTCGGCTCCTCGGGGGCCCCGTCCCCCTTGGAGGGCACCGCAGCGTCCCTGCATCTCACCTGCCTGCTTCTGGGTCTATCGCCTTTTGACAGCCCTCCTTGAGTTATCTTTGAGTTGCAGCAGCTTCCCCCCGGCCCTTGCCCGGCGCGCCCTCCTTCCGGAGGGGTGTGACAGGGACACCTCCCTGCTCTGTCGCCACTGCTGGGTGTTATCAGGCTCCACCTTGTCTTCCAGGCGGCTTGAATTTGCATTTGCCTGCCTGCTTGTCCTTTGTACACTTGCCGGTTTCCCCCGGTTTCTGTGTTTTTGTGGCCTCACATTGATCTGCAGACACTCTTTATATATTCCACTCGTGGGTCCTTCGTCTGCCTTATGGCGTCTGGGTCTCCACGGCTGCTAGGACAAATGTCGCACAATGGGTGGGTGTAAGCAGCGGGAATCTGCTGTCTGGCGGTTTTGAGGCCAGGAGAAGCCCAGACCCAGGTGTCAGCGAGGTGAGGCTTTCTCCTCAAAGTCCAGCTTTCTGGCGCCGGCTGCTGGCGCTGCTTGGCCTGTGTCCCTGCCTCCGCCACGGGTGCTGCCACCCTCTCCTTTCTCTTCCAGGTCCCGCTGGCTTCTGGGCTCTGGCCTTTCCCACGGTGTTCCCGCACCATGCCTGTGTTTCTCCTGCTTACTGAGGCCCCCAATGAGCAGGACTCAAGTCCACCCTCCGCAGGCCCCAACGAGCGTCACGTCATCACGTCCTCTACGCAGAGCGTCCCGCTACGGAGCGCAGATCCAGTTTAAGGACATGTCCAAAAAGGCGAAACCAAAGCAAAAGTTAAATAAATAAAAAAGACGAAACCAAAAGTGTACAAAAAGGCAAAACAAAACAAAAAAGTAAAAAATAAATACAAAGGACAAAAACAAAATAAAAACTAAAGGAAAAAAAGACAAAAAACAAGCATAAAAACTGAATAAAAAAGACTAAAACTAAAACACACATAAAGATTAAATAAAACGGAGAAAAACAAAAACAGAAAGAACTTGTCCAAACCGGGGCCCACAGCTCAGCCTCCCCCGTGTGGTGCGACCACCTCCTGGCGGGCTGGTGTCCGCCCGTCACTTTGGAGTTGGGGGTCTCATGGGGAGGAGGGAGCCATCTCCTGGGGTCGATCTGCCAGCCTTTCCCTTCAGGGCTACCGGGAAGGGGCTCAATTAGCTGCTATTTTCTTATTATTGGTGCGATTTTGATAGTTATATCTAGTCTTTAGTGCACTTAGCACCGTCATGGTATGATATTAGCTGAGGTTTTACCGGAGTTCTGTAAACGAGTAGCCAGTTGTCACCCTTTCCCCTGTGGAAGTGACTGGTCACCTTGGGTCCTAGACCACATTTTGTAGACCCAGAGGCCTGTTTCTGGCCTTTCCTGCCCTGCCCAGCTCTGTACCGATCCTGTCACCAATACCTCTGCCCCGCCCTGTGGAAGGTGCTGCTTTTTGGATCGGGGAAACCTGGCAGGGCTCTTTGACCTTCCTGCCAAAATTGCTTTGGGTGACTTATTTTCTGTAGGATCCTTACCACCAGCGTTGCAGGCTGGGAATCCTTTGGGGCTTTGATTAAGGTTGGACTGACTCCACTGTTAGCTTGAAGGGGTTCGATCCGTGGAAGGTAGAGCAGCATCACCGACTCCAGCCCCAGACCACCCCGCCTAGCCCCAGCTCTGCCGCCTCCCACCTGTGCTGCCCAGGACCTGGGGCTTTTGTCCCCCGTGCCTCAGTTTCTTCACCTGTAAAATGCTCCGAGGACTGGTGTGAAGTGTGCATGAGCTAAGATGTGCAAATCCCACAGGACAGTGATTGAATCAGGCGTCAACTTTGGGAAGGAATCGTTATTTCATTTACTGCCAGGAAGGAGAGGGCACTGCCGATCAGCCTGCAGTAGGCCCTTGATTGCAGAATGGATCTCGATTTCAGAGCTGCTCCAATACGGACGACGCGTGCACTAAAACCAGCAAGGTAAGTAATGTCAATATAATGTTAAGTCTTCCCAAGAAGGGATGTGGTTTTTATCTGTATTTATTTTGGCTCCCCTTTCCAGTAAAATTTTATAGGAATCTTCATCTAAGCTCTTTGGGGTCCTCAGGAATTCTTAAGATGGTAAAGGGTCTAAGGTTTGAGACCCCTGGCCCTGCTCATGGCTTCTTTTCAACAGAAAAGCAGTAAAAGCTTCACAGACCCTGGAAGAGCAGCTAACCAAAGCCAGGCCCCATTCCTGATCTAAAAGAAAGGGGAGAGGCTCTGCCAGCCCTTTAGAGGGCACGGACCAGCCACGATGTGCCTGAGGGAGGAGCCCAGCTCTGTGTCCCCACACTGCCCGTCTACCAACCGAGGGAGGTCTGCCAAGCCTGCAAGACAGAAAGGCAAGTCAAAGCCATAAACGTCAGGCCAGGAGAGCAGGGAGGGGCTGCTCACAGCCGCTCGGTAAATTCAAGTAAACCCAGCGAAGGCTTGTCAGGACAACTCTGGGCTTAGCAAGTTGGCCAGATACAAAATACGTGTTTTTAAAAATCTCACGACCGTAACCCAATTAGATGTGTGATGGAAAATGGATTCCATCTTAGGAGAAGCACAAAGGAGGCCTAACTGAATCATTGATGTTTATGTGTTTAAAAATTGAGCAATTATGGCATAAAAAATATGAAAGATATGAGCAGTGAGTACACTGGTATTTATAATATTATTTTCTGTATGTTTGAAATATTTCATTGTACAAAGAATACAATATTCCATTCCTGATAGTAGCAAAACTACTCAGACCTAGCTCTACGTTTTACTAGATTTCTATCTCCTCTATTAGTCGGGATTCTCCAGAGAAACAGAATGGATAAGAATATGTATTTTAAGAGATTATGGTAGGAATAGGCTCATGAGACTGTGGGGGTTGGCAAGGCCATGTCCTGTAGGGCAGTTCTCAATTTGCAACTCAATGATGGTGAAGGTGCATTCCCCAGGAGAAGCTAGCTGCCTGCAGAAAAGGCAGATGTCCTTTCTGACCGCCGAAACCCTCGGTTCTTACTCTAAGATCTCCAACTGATAGGAGGAGGAGACTTCCTTCATTACCGAAGGCCAAAGGCCGTCTCCTTTGTTGATGGTAGATGCAATCAGCCATAGATGCAATCATCCAACTAATGAGATAAATTCATCTACAAAATGCCCTTGTAGTGACAATCAGAGGAGTGCTTGCTTGACCCACAACTGGATGCCATAACTTAGCCAAGTTGACTCATGAAATTAACCATCACCTTCCCTTACCATTTCTTCCATCCCTTGCCTTCCTCTTTCTTGGATTAAGATTGGTTCCACCAGAACACACCCTTAAGTAATTCTTTCAGAAAGGAGGTTGGTGGTAAATTTCTCTGGGTCCTTGCATGTTTGAACAATCTTATTTTGCTCTCAAACTAGAATGCTGGGCTCAGAGTGGTAGATTCAGTAATAGTTTTACTCAGAACTTTGGACATCTTCTGCCATTTGGTGTTGCTGGTAAAAAGCCCGACACCCGCAGAGTCTGTGCTCTCCCACAGGCAAGGCTTCCTTCGTCTCTCTTGCTCTTACCTGCTCCCTCACGTGCATGCTCTTTACTGCTTTCTTTCTCTCTGGAAGCATTGGGATCTCCACTCTGGTTTTTGCCAATCTGGATGCACTTCCAGTTGCTCTTTGACCCCTGGGGGGTTCTCGGAGCCTGGACGGATGTCTTTCTGTGGCTTCGGGACGTTTAGTCATTTTCTTGCCTCCGTCCTCCCCGCAGCCCCACTGTGGGCATGTCCCTTAGATGGGCATGAGGCGACTGGAGCAACCCCTAAACCCCTGCTGTTCCCCACATTTTCCGTCACTTTGCCCTTTAGGACGGTTTCCTCGAGACGCACTCGGCCTGCTCCCGCAGCTCGCTAATTTGCTCTTCAGATGTCTCCCTTCTGCTCTTCAGCCCGTCTATTTTAGATTTCCATGATCTCTAATTAGTTCTTTTATATCAAAGCCCATTCTTGCTTCATGAATAAGATAACCTCTTAAGTCTCTCAGGATAGTAATTATACTTATTTTAAAGTCTCCTTCTATTGACTCAGTGCGGTTTCCCTGGGATTTGGAGCTTCTGTTTTGAGACGGTGCCTCTCTTCCTCGGACTTGTTTTCCTCAACGTTTGGTCACGTGGGCAGCGCACCTATTTTTGCATTTCCTGGTCATCCATCTGCCGCTGCTGCATTGGCTGACGGTTGCCCGGTGGAGCTGGGGATGTGCCTTCTTGGACGGGGGTCTGCTCCTGGCCCCTGGTCAGCTGACAGCCCTCTGCTTCAGGCTGGGGTCTGGGGGTCCTGCTGCCAGCCACAGCGGGGAAGAGGCCAGCCAAGGGGCCAGTGCTGATGCAGCGCCGTCCTCCTCCGGCTGCCACGCACTCCCGCCGCTCCGGCAGCCTCTTCCCTTGAGCATCTTTTGGGATGCGGCTTCCTCCACATTCGTTTGTCCCTTTCTGTGATCCTTACAGAATTCGGATCCCCTGGAAAGACTCCTTCTCATGCTTTTGAAAAGCAGCACCGGGCGTTTTTTCCTTTTAGAGTGCTTTTCCGTATTTTGTAGGCCTTCGGGGAGCGCTTAGCGCAGAGCCACAGAATATCATTAAACGCTCACTGAAGGGCACGCCCTGGCCCTGGGACCCGCCACCCGAGGTGCGTGTTGAGCGCCAGCTTGGGGTCACAGAAGCTCTGAACACGCCACGACCTTCCGTTTTGGGTGACGCTTTTGGATTTAGATGAAAACCTGCGTCTGCTTGGCCCGCTGAGGCCACACACCGAATCGTCGAAAACGCTCCCATCTCCAACACGGGTGACGCCTTCCAGGGCGACATCCCGCTCCGACCGGCTTCACCCAGCCCGCCCGGAGCCCCCTTCTCCGCACGGGCCGTCTTTGAGCGCCCACCCGTCCAAAATGCGGCAGGACGGTGGGTGCTGAGGTTTAGGAAGGCGGGCTCAGGGCGTGTCGGCGGTAGGAGGTGGCAACAGCCACAGAGCCAGCACGGGGGCTGACGGGGACGCCGCCCCCGTGGCCACTCACAGGCCCCTGGACCCGACCGGGCAGCCTCAGACGTGACCTGCTCTCTGGGGGCGCAGGCGGCCCCGGGACACGGACGTTCCGCAGGACGCCGGCCGCCCGGGACACGCCGCGCTGCAGGCCCTGACCGCGCCCCCCGGCTGGACGGCCTTGGTAGCAGCCGAGCCGCTTCCTCCCCTCCTACGTGAGGGACGGCATCTCCCACCCGCCTGCGCCCCGAAGGCATCACTGGGCCGAGTGTCCCCATAACTTGATCAGCAGCGGGAAATTGGATCAGGGCGTCCGGCGCGCAGCCCCCCCTTCGCGCCGCGTGAATGTCAGAGCCCCGGGGCGTGGAGCCCTGCTCGTCTCGAGGTCCGGCCTGGGAGGAGCAGATGGCCGGCTTGGGCCTGATTGAATTTGCGTTGATGTGTGCGATGCATTCGGTGGTAGCCGGAGGGCGGCTGCCTGGCCCGAGAGCTAATTTGCCCATCAACGAGCTTGAAACCCACTTACCTGGGAGGACTCATCTGTCCCGGCAGGCTGCCTCATCTCGGCGGCCGACGGAACTGCCGGCGGCTGCAGGTGGCACTGACCGAGGCCCTGTGGCCCTGAGACTGATTCCAGTTAGAAAGCTCCTTTGGCCCCACCGTCCCCCTCAAGGAGTCCATCCTAAAGAATCACAAGCACCGCCCACGAGGGTTCACGCGTGCGAGCGTGAATCACACCCTTGCGTTACCAGCTAAAAAGATCAAAGAGCCAGAGACTTACCAGCGGGATTGCTGGTTAAATGAGTTGGGGTACTGCTGTACGATTGTCCACTGCCATTCATTATGGTCCAAAATATAATTGGAAAAGTGGGGCAAGAGTGTGGACAGTATGCCACTTAGAAAACTCGCGAACGGCAATTCCGGCAGACGAGGCGCTAAGCCGTGGCGGGGACTCGTTCCTGAGGATGGGCTCTGTTGTGTCTTTTAGCCGCCTTCATGGGGCTAAGAGGGGGCTGCCCTCTTCCTAACAGCCAGGTGCTGTTCCAGAACCGTCCCTCTGCTGGCTCGCGGACCCCTCTGAGGGGAGGAAGGGAGGGCCAGAGAAGTTAGGGGGCACGTCTGAGAGGTCCCCGGGGGGCCGGGGTTCGACTCCAGACAGCGGGCTCCGGCGTCTGGACTCGTCACCGTGGCGCCATCTGCCTCCGGGCACTGAAGGCAATTAGGAAACAAGAAAACTTTTACGTCTCAGTGAGAGCCCAAACCAGGTGTCCTTCCCTGATAACTCTTTTTTTTTTTAGATTTGTTTATTTCTCTCCCCTTCTCCCCCCACCCTGGTTGCCTGTTCTCTATTTGCTGCATGTTCTTCTCTGTCCGCTTCTGCTGTTGTCAGTGGCACGGGAATCTGTGTCTCTTTTTGTTGCGTCATCTTGCTGTGTCAGCTCTCCGTGTGGGCGCCGCCATTCCTGGGCAGGCTGCTCTTTCTTTTCACGCTGGGCGGCTCTCCTTACGGGGTGCACTCCTTGTGCATGGAGCTCCCCTACGCGGGGACACCCCTGCGTGGCACGGCACTCCTTGCGCGCATCAGCACTGCGCATGGACCAGCTGCACACGGGTCAGGAGGCCCGGGGTTTGAACCGCGGACCTCCCATGTGGTAGACAGACGCCCTAACCACTGGGCCAAGTCCACTTCCCTCCCTGATAACTTTTGAGGAAGCCGAGCTGCCATGGGAGAGAGGATTGGGGGACACCCTTCCCTTTTTAGGTGGGTTTGGGGTATCGTGGACACACGAGGGACCCCCAACGTCACTCTCGTGGCTGAGGTCGTCGCCGTCTCCCGCGCGTGGCCTGAGCCTGGCAGATGCGAGGACAGGCGGAAGATCAGGGCGGGAGGAGAAGGGCCAACGTGCAGGGGTCCCGGGGGCCCCCGCCTGCAGGAGCTGCTTCTTGGTCCAGAGGTGGCCCCCCCGGGTGGGGGCACAGCCAGGCTTGCGGCTGGGCAGACCCCCGGAGGGGGCGGGCAGGCTCAGGGCGTCGGGTGGGCATGCGCCGCGTGTGCCCCGCTCAGGAGCCCTGTGCCCCGACTCCGCGCAGGGGCGGTGACAAGCAGAGAGGGGCAGAAGCCAGCTGAGGGCTCTGCCGGCCGCCGGGACGCTCAGGCGGGGGCGGCGCTCTGCAGGCGGCGTTCAGGGACCCTCCCCACCAGCCAGGCCTGGTTCCAGCACAAACGCTGGCCACCCCTCCCGGCCCTGGGACTGCCCCGGGGCCCAAAACCCCCGCTGGGCCACACTGACGAGTTTTATGTGACAGCCCCAAAGCGGCCGTGCTTCCCCACCCACGAGCCCGCGGCCCGAGCCACCCCGGGGGCATCCGCCAGGGTCTTGGGGCGCAGGCACCGCCGCGCTGAGCTCCTGCCAAAACAAACGACCCCAGAGCGAGGGGCTTCAAACGACAACGCACGTTTACTCCCTCACCCCTGGGGGCCAGGGGCCGCAGTGGAGCTGCCAGCAGGGCTGGGGGCCCGGACGCCGGGGGCTCTGTTGTCTTGGGTCCCGCCCGCGTCCCTTGCCGGTGGCCCCGTCCTTGCCTCCCAGGCCTGCCGCAGCGCCGCCCCTCTCGCTGGCCCTGCGGCCGTCCTGGCGTCCCTTTCCGGCTCTGACCTTCTGGTGATGAAAGCCAGCCACCAGCTGCTTGTCCCCAGGCCAGGCAGGGAGCTGAGGCTCAGTCGTCGCCTGTCACACACGGGACCCTGCGCTCTTCTGAGCCCCGAGGGGTGTGGCGGGGGGCCCGCTGGGGCACCGGCCGCTTGCCTGGGCAGGGTGGCCCTTCAGGAAAGCCGAAGGTGCCCAGAGCAGGCACTGCCACCTCCCCTCTGCCTGGTTCCCCAAGCTGTTTGCATGTCTTTACAGAGAAATGGAGAACAGGTGTGGGGGGGCTGGCCCCCCTCCAGGCCCCTGGTGGAGGTGTGCGGGTGTGCGTGCGTGCAAAAGCATGGGCGTGTGTGTGCGTGTGCTCTGGGAGTGTGCAACAGGGTGTGCAGCTTTTCAGGTCAGGCCCCTTACTGCTCCCCCTTTCCTGACCCCAAAGCACGGAGACGAGACTGAGGCACAGAGAAGGGGAGGGCCTGGTCTGCCAAGGTGGGAGCCGAGGCCCCGAGCCCGGGGGCCCCGGTCATGCCGGGAGCTGGCCAGGCCGCCCCCCCCTCTGCAGCTGGTTGGGTGTCCTGCTTGTGGGCGTGAACCCCCGAGGGCGTGGGGCACCCGGGTCCCCAACGCCGAGCCTGTCTGAGAATGGAGGGGAGACCTTCCCAGGTGCTGGGCGCCTCCAGGCCCCCGTGGACCCGGCACCTCCGGCCTTGGTGGACCCTGCACCAGCTGCGTCCATCAGCAGGCCCTGGAGAGGGGTGCTGCCTCCTCCGCACGGCCGGCACGCACTGACGGGGCAGGTGGCCTCCCCGGAAGCAGGGCCCCCAGGAGGGCGCACCTCCTAAACCTTCAGGCCCCTCGGGAGGCCACCCCGCCCCGACCGGCCCCGGGCAAGGCGGGAGGGCAGCGAGCTGCGGGACACCCCGAGGGACGGGCGCCGCCTGGCCCAGCCCCTCGTGTCGTCCCCAGAGGCAGCCCCTGAAGGTCTGTGGGGGCCTCGTTTGCAACGTGCTCCCACTGGCGGGGCCTGCTGGATTCTCCCGGCTCCGAGGAGGCCCTGGATGTGAGCCCCGGGACATGAGCCCCGGGATGTGAGCCCCAGGACGTGAGCCCCGGGATGTGAACTCTGGGACGTGACCTCCAGGATGTGACCCCCAGGACGTGAGCCCCGAGATGTGACTCCCGGGATGTGAGCCTGGGGACATGAGCCCCAGGACTTGAACCCCAGGATGTGAGCCCTAAGACATGAGCCCTGGGATGTGAACTCCGGGACGTGACCTCCAGCATGTGACCTCGGGACGTGAGCCCCGGGCCAGGGCTGGACTGGGTCACCTGCTGCACGGCCCGGCTCGGTGGCCCCAGCTTTCCAGGGGGCGGGATCAGAGTCGGCCACACCCGGGCCTCCCGCAGCAGAGGAAGGGGTGTCGCCGCGCCCAAAGGCTGACAGCGGCAGGGAGCGGAGCAGAAGCGCAGAAGCAAGGGGCTTATCAAAATGCCAAAACCGGATCTGAGGTCAGGCGTTGCCGCGCTTGGGGGACGGCAGGCACTGGGCAGCCCAGCGGGGCTCGGTCCTGGCGCAGTGGCGTGACCCCGCGTGCCCACTCTGCCTCTGGAGGGCGACTTGTGGGAAACACGGAAGCAGAGCCGGCTTGGGGGGAGGCGGGGGAGGCTGCGGTGTGGGGGTGCGAGCCCTAATTTCCCTTCCTGCTCTATGGCCACCCCGAGAACCGGACTGGAGCCCGGGGGCCTCGCGGGGGTTCCGCCAGCTCAGCAGTCCCGAGAGAGTACCCCGGGCCGGGCGGGTCCCGCGGTGATGGCTGCCGGGGCTGCTGCTTCAGCTGGGGACCGGATCGCTTGCTTTTAAAACCCATCTCAGCACGCGGGCACCCGGGGGGCCTGGGCGGCCTTTGCCTCTGGTCGCCCCTGACCCCCTGGCCTCGGCCGGCTCAGGCTGCGCCCCTCCGGCTGGGGGCTCGCGCTTCGGCTCCACCAGCGCTGAACCGTGGGACCTCGGGCACGTCCCTGGATCACGAGAGACTTCTCCTCCTCCCGTCTGAAATGGGGGTCCTTGCCAACCCGCACAGACAAGGTTAGCGTGAGGGTCCGGCGCAAAGACACGGCAGCCTCTGCCTCTCCCGCCGTCACGAGCGCTCCCGAAGGCCGCTGAGCTGCCCTGGCCACGCGCGAGAGGGGCTGGCATTCCGCTCGCTTCTGCGCTGGAGAAGGAGGGTTTCTGAAGCCGGTTAGAAATAACTGGTGTTAGTCTAAAATATAGACCACAATGTAAACCCAAGTGTAACCTTGTTGGAAAGCTATTGCCTCAATATCTGTACATCAGTTGCAGTAAATATAGTATGAACATGTGAAAAGATGATTGCTGGGGAAGGGCAAAGTGTCTGATGTTGGATATGTGGGAGTACTGTATATTGTATATGTGAATTACTGTGGTCTAAAACTTTTGTGAAGACAAGCTTAATAATTAGAAAAAAGAAAAGAAAAAGAAAGGACGTAGACCCTGAGGAAGAGATGGAAGAAGTTGCCTTGCCAATGTGCATACAGGGCAATACTTATTGCAGTGATGGAAGGCAAAACATCAAAAACAAAGCTTTCATTTTTTAATTTTTGATACTGCAATTTATTTTTACTTTAATTTTTCTAAATTAGTATGTATTCTATACCTAACCTTTAAACCCATCACTATATTCCATTTTACTATTAATGGAACCTGGCAATATATTGGGCTTCGTCTTCAGGGAGGTTTTGGGCCACAGAGGGTTCCGATGGTGGTGGGGGAGGAATACTGGTGTGGGGGGCTATTGGTGGGGGGTGCATGGTTGGGAGGGAGTTCTCAGGGCATATGTGTGGGGTGCATAAAAATGTTGGGATATTTTCATAATGGTTACAGTTGGGAACGACGGCTGGGGGAGTGCTGAGTTCCTGGCCGGGGAGCTCTGTCACCTTCCCTAATGAAACAGCAACAATCCCCCGAGTGCAATGGCTAAGCCCAATAAGGAAGGATGGTCCAACAATGAGCTCTTGATGCTAATGAGTATGCTTGTGAGCCTGTGTGTCTGAAATAAGAACTAGGCGTAGAGCTGCAGGGTGCCTAAGAGTTACCTCCTGAAAGCCTCCATGTTGCTCAAATGTGGCCAGTCTCGAAGCCAAACTCAGCATGTAAATGCGTTGCCTTCCCCCCAGTGTGGGACATGACTCCCGGGGATGAGCCTCCCTGGCACCAAGGGCTTACTACCAAGTACTAGCTGATGATGTGGCTGGAGAACAATCTTGAATGAAAGTGTCAACTCAGACCAGTTGACTATCTCAGCCTACATGTAATATCAGGAGTTAAAAATGCTTTTAGACCTTGAATAAAAGGGGGAGATGGAAAGGACAAATGAGTTTGTATGGCTATGGGTCTCCAAAAAAGAGCCGGGAGGTCATCAGAGGGGTTGCCCTTACTCATACCTCAGCAGAGTCCCAGAGACAGGTAAAGTAGATACAACCCCAGGTATTGGTTCTTGTGAGGGCTACAGAGACCCACAGGTCTATGGTCATGGCAGATGGACTTTAGTGCCATGTCAGTTGGCCCTACTTTGGAGTTTGCATTCCTGAGTGTGATGGAGTTGGATTCAGATGTGATCTTTGTTCACAAGCCTCTCCTGCCACTTTTATCGGACCTGTGGTTGGTGCTGGGGTTTAGTGTATAATCAGGGGACCTGAATCTCTGGACTGTCCGTGTGATAGCCAGGCCCTGAGCCTCAACAGACTTGCAACTCCTACACTCTGGTTTGTTGGACTTACCCCAGCCAGCTAACAGGGAGGTGAAGAAGGTCAACCACCACACCAGGGGGCCAAGAGTGCCTGCAACTGCAAGCAGGAGGATTGCATCCATCATCCAAGTGGAATCTAAGCCCCTTCTCGATACAGAGGTGGAGTGGGCATAACCATCCCAGGGTCCACAGGATGGAGGAATAGAGTATGGATTAGAGCGGACTTACTGATATTCTATTCCGGAACTATTGTGATTAGTAATGGAAGTAAATGTAGCATTGAGATAGAGAAAGTAGCCATGGTAGCTGCTGAGGGTGGGGAGTGGAAAGAAGAGATGTGATGTGGGGGCATTTTCAGGGCTTGGAGTTGTCCTGGGTGGTACTGCAGGGACAGTTACCGGACATTGTATGTCCTCCCATGGCCCACTGGGTAGACTGGGACATAGTGTAAACTGTAATGTGGACCATTGACCATGAGGTGCAGCAGTGCTCAGAGATGTATTCACCAAGTGCAATGACTGTCCCACGATGTTGGAGGAGGTTGTTGTTATGGGAGGAGTGGGGTGAAGGGGGAGTGGGGGAGGTATTTGGGGACCTCATATTTTTTGAATATAATATTAAAAAAGAAATAAATAAAGACAAAGAAATTAAAAAATAAATAAATAACAGGTGTTTACTGAGAACCACTCGGCCTTCCCGCCCATGGGCTCGGAGCAGCCACTGACCCATCTCGGATCTCCAGGGGAGGCCATGGGTTCCCAGGTCCTCCCCAGGCCTCCCGGCCAGAGGGGGCACCTGCGGAGGGGCCGAGGCCGTGGGCTGGACGGAGCTTCTCCAAGGTGCCAGTTGGGCTCGGCTGGGGAACAGCGGAACTCGAACCCAGATCCTAACCCCCAGGAGGTGCAGGACGAGGAGGGCCTGCCCAGAGGCAGGGCTGGGGCCTGTTTCTGGCCAGAGCTGTCACGGGAGCGGCGTGGACGTGGGGCCCAGGGGCTGCCGCTTGGAGCAGCCGCTGGCTTGGTTGTCATGGCACCGGGGACGGGGGTCTCCATGAGGCCTTTTGCATGCCCTGCCTGGTCGCCAGCGCCCGAGGGGGCGCCCGGCCTGGGTCCTTATCTAGGATGACGGCCTCAGGGGAGCGGAAGAGGCGGGAGCAGCAGACAGGATGGGCGCTCCTGGTGAGGGGGGCCGCGGAGGCATCGGGGGCCAGGACCGTCCCCTGAGCCACAGCCCTGCCCAGAGGTCTTTGGGGTTGGTCCTCGCCCGGCGCCCCCTCCACCTCCCAGTCCTGGGAACAGCCCCCCAGGCACCCGCAGGCCTCCCCTCCCTCCGGGAAGCGCCCCTGGTGGCCCCAGGCCATGGAGCCTCCCTGAGCTCCGCGGTGCCATCGTGGCCTGCCCGGGGCTGTGACTGCCCGCCTTGTCCCCAGCTCTGAGCGGGGCTCCGCGGCCGCAGCCTCGCGTTTGCTCCCGTGTCCGTGACTGCATTCACTCATGCAACAGCGCTTCCTCTCGTCCAGCTCAGGGTCGGCCGGGGTGGGACGGTGACACGGCAGGGACCAATGGAACCTGCGTCTCCCCACCCCCTGGCGCCCGCGGCCGTTTCCTCGCCCGTCTGTGTGCAGCATCGTCCGTGGCGTTTCTGGTGGCTGAGCCTGTGGGTGGGCACGAGTGGAGCCCCTTTGCGGGCCGCCGTGGCCAGGGCTGCAGCCTCTTGCTGTGTCTGTCTGTCCCTTGCAGAACGACCTGGCCGCCGGGAGGGACAGTGCATCCCCACCGCCCAGGGGGGCTGGAGGGTCCACGTGGCGTCTCCATGCAATGACAGTGGCTGAGCTCAGCGTCAGACCCGTGGCCGGTGTGGCGCCCCAGGCCGGCCCCGCGGCGACTCTGAGGACCTGAGGCTGAAGTCGGCCACGACATACACTTTTCTATATTTGGGTTCTTGGTGTCTCCACAGAGGAGGGGCAGTGGGAGGGAAAGGAAGGAAGGGAGGAGAAAGGGAGGGCAAGAGGGGAGGGAGGGAGGGAGGAAGGAAGGGAGGGGGAGGGAGGGGAGGGAATGAAGGAGAGGGAGGGATAGGGGAGGAAGTCACAGGTCTCCTCAGACTTTCTCGTCACAGTCCCCCCCAGCAGTTCTCCTCACAGTCCCCCCCCCCGCAGTTCTCCTCACAGTCCCCCCCAGCAGTCTCCTTACAGTACCCCCCAGCAGTCTCCTCACAGTCCCCCCCAGCGGTTCTCCTCACAGCCCCCCCAGCAGTTCTCCTCACGCCCCCCCAGCAGTTCTCCTCACAGCACGCCCCCAGCAGTTCTCCTCACAGTCCCCCCCCAGCAGTCTCCTCACGGTCCCCCCCAGCAGTCTCCTCACGGTCCCCCCCAGCGGTTCTCCTCACAGTCCCCCCCAGCGGTTCTCCTCACAGTACCCCCCCAGCAGTTCTCCTCACAGCACGCCCCCAGCAGTTCTCCTCACAGTCCCCCCCCAGCAGTCTCCTCACGGTCCCCCCCAGCAGTCTCCTCACGGTCCCCCCCAGCAGTTCTCCTCACAGTCCCCCCCAGCGGTTCTCCTCACAGTACCCCCCCAGCAGTTCTCCTCACGGCCCCCCCCAGCAGTTCTCCTCATGGTCCCCCCCAGCAGTTCTCCTCACAGCCCCCCCAGCAGTTCTCCTCACGCCTCCCCCAGCAGTTCTCCTCACGGCACCCCCCAGCAGTTCTCTTCACAGTCCCCCCCCGCAGCTGTTCTCCTCACAGTCCCCCTGTCCAGCAGTCTCCTCACAGCGCCCCCCAGCAGTTCTCCTCACAGCCCCCCCAGCAGTCTCCTCATGGTCCCCCCCAGCAGTTCTCCTCATAGTCCCCCCAGCAGTCTCCTCACAGCGCCCCCCAGCAGTTCTCCTCACAGCCCCCCCAGCAGTTCTCCTCACAGTCCCCCCCCAGCAGTCTCCTCACGGTCCCCCCCAGCAGTTCTCCTCACAGTCCCCCCCCCGCAGCTGTTCTCCTCACAGTCCCCCCCCCAGCAGTTCTCCTCATGGTCCCCCCCAGCAGTTCTCCTCACAGCCCCCCCAGCAGTTCTCCTCACGCCTCCCCCAGCAGTTCTCCTCACGGCACCCCCCAGCAGTTCTCTTCACAGTCCCCCCCCGCAGCTGTTCTCCTCACAGTCCCCCTGTCCAGCAGTCTCCTCACAGCGCCCCCCAGCAGTTCTCCTCACAGCCCCCCCAGCAGTCTCCTCATGGTCCCCCCCAGCAGTTCTCCTCATAGTCCCCCCAGCAGTCTCCTCACAGCGCCCCCCAGCAGTTCTCCTCACAGCCCCCCCAGCAGTTCTCCTCACAGTCCCCCCAGCAGTTCTCCTCACAGTCCCCCCCCAGCAGTCTCCTCACGGTCCCCCCCAGCAGTTCTCCTCATAGTCCCCCCAGCAGTCTCCTCACAGCGCCCCCCAGCTGTTCTCCTCACAGTCCCCCCCAGCAGTTCTCCTCACAGTCCCCCCAGCAGTTCTCCTCACAGTCCCCCCCCAGCAGTCTCCTCATGGTCCCCCCCAGCAGTTCTCCTCACAGTCCCCCGCAGCTGTTCTCCTCACAGTCCCCCCCAGCAGTTCTCCTCACAGTCCCCCCAGCAGTTCTCCTCACAGTCCCCCCCCAGCAGTCTCCTCACGGTCCCCCCCAGCAGTTCTCCTCATAGTCCCCCCCAGCAGTTCTCTTCACAGTCCCCCCCCGCAGCTGTTCTCCTCACAGTCCCCCTGTCCAGCAGTCTCCTCACAGCCCCCCCAGCAGTTCTCCTCACAGTCCCCCCCCAGCAGTCTCCTCACGGTCCCCCCCAGCAGTTCTCCTCATAGTCCCCCCCAGCAGTTCTCTTCACAGTCCCCCCCCGCAGCTGTTCTCCTCACAGTCCCCCTGTCCAGCAGTTCTCCTCACAGCCCCCCCAGCAGTCTCCTCATGGTCCCCCCCAGCAGTTCTCCTCACAGTCCCCCCCAGCAGTTCTCCTCATGGACCCCCAGCAGGGCCCTCGCGGTCTGCCCCCCACAACAGCGTGCCCGCCTTCTGGAGCGGCCTAGCGCCAGCTGGAGCGTGTGGGGAAATAGAAGACGAGCGCGGGCAACAGCAGGGCGCCGAGTGTCTACACACAGCTATTCGGGGACGGTCTTCTATTTTTATCTCGAAATGTGTCCACCCTCTGGTCCCAGGCCCACGGCCGCTTGGGGCCCCTCCCCCCGGGCCCCTCTGAAATAACCCCTCCGGGGCCTCAGTCTCCCCGTCTGTGGCGCGGGCACCTCAGTGCCCGTCTAGCGAGGCTGCGCGGCGGTCAGCGCCGGGCCTGGGGGCTGCGCAAACCTCTTCAGAGCCGCCGCCGCGGGGGGCGCGGAGGCAGCCGAGCCCGGCTCGTCCCCGACGCTGTCCAGGCCCCATTAAAGCCAATTAGGGAGGCGGGAGGGCCGCAAAGTGCTTGGCCCGGGGCACGGGCTGGTGGCCACTTAGGGGACAATCGAATTCCCCACCAGACAAATGTGATTACGGGGGCGGCCCGGCCCCGCCCCCGCGGGGCCCGGAGCATAAATGGGCAGCGGGCAGCGGCGGGCCCAGCCATGCAGCCCCCCGGGCCCAGCGCGCGCGAGGCCGCCTCCATGTACGGCACGGCGGTGGCCGTCCTGCTGGTCATCCTGGTGGCCGCGCTGCAGGGCCTGGGCCCCGCCCCCAGCCCCTTCCCCTACCGCGTCCCGCTGGACCCCGAGGGGGCCCTGCAGCTGTCCTGGAACGTCAGCTACGCCCAGGAGGTCGTGCACTTCCAGCTGCTGGTGCGCCAGCCCCAGGCCGGCGTCCTGCTCGGCATGTCCGACCGCGGCCAACTGGAGAACGCCGACCTCGCCGTGCTCTGGACCGATGGGGACCGGGCCTACTTCGGGGTGAGTCTGCCCCCCGCCGCCCTCCCTCGACTCTCAGCCCCCCGCGCCCAGCATGCCATCCCCACTGAGCGCTCAGGGGCCCCCTCAGCCCTGAGCGGGGCGATGACCCGGGGCCGGCGGGGCCAGGGCGGGTGTCCAGCCCTTCCCGGGTGCTCGCTGCCCCCAGCTAGAGGAGCTGGCCTGCGGGGCGCAGCACGCACGAAAGGCACGGCTCGGGAGGGACCCACGCATCACACCCACACACCCCACGTCCCTGCTGCCACCCACCAAGAGTGCAGGTGCTCACACACACACCCAGCTGCCCACTCCCCAGCCCCAGGGAGCACACGCTAACACACACACTCACACGCATGCACAAACATGCGCACAACCAGCCGCCCACTCCCTTCCCCCATGGTGCAGCTGCTCACACACACATGCACACAAACGCACACAAGCAGCCACCCCCTCCCTTCCCCCCGAGAACACACTCACACATGCACACACAAACACACGCACAACCAGCCACCCCCTCCCTTCCCCCAGGGAGCACACACTCACACCCCCCCCCCCACAGTTCCCCACTGCCATATCGCCAGCTCCCCACACCACTGTGAGTCCTCTGTGGCTGCGTGTGGCCCAGCGTAACACACGTTGCACTCCCAGCACGCACGGTGCAGCACACGCAGCCCTGCTCACGTCTGTGGGAGAACTTCCTGGGTGCAGGCACCCCCAGGCGAGGAGCGGCCCCGCTCGGGGGAGCTGAGGAGAAGCCCGCTCACCGCCCGGACCCCCCTCCACCTGCCTAAAAGGGTGGGGCGGGGGAAGCCCTCCTTCCAGCCAGGAGGCCGCAGGGGGCCCCCCCAGCAGGGAGACCCTGGCCCCTGCCTCCCCGCCGTCCCGAGAGGGACCGGCCCACCAGGGCTTCTCACCCCCCACTCTCCCCATGAAACGGACCCCGGGGGGGCGGGTTCAAGTCAGGAGGGGCTTTCTCAAGCCGTGCGTGGAGGAGCTCCCCCAGGGACGTGGGGGCCCCGGCGGGGCGCGAGCTCGGCCTGGGAACAATGAGCCCCCCATGCAGCCAGTGCGTGCCTCGGTCTCCTCGGCTGCCGAGTGGGGGGCCGGCCCCCCTCCACCGTTCTGGTTGCCCCGTGTTCTCCCGAGCTGGTGGGGCCTGAGGCTGATAGTTGGGGAGCTGGCCCCGCGCCCCCAGCTCCCGCCACTGCCCATTTCACAAGGGGGCCCCCCGAGGCTGGGCGAGCCGTGCTGCCGCCTTGGGGCGCCCCGTCTGCCCTACCCCCCACTCGATCGCCGAGAAGGCCCCGGCCACCCCTGCTCCTTGCCGTCAGCTGTCCCCGGGGGAGGGGTGAGCCCCCACCCTTCCCGCGGTGTGGGGGGGCGCTCTGTGTAAGCCCTGGCCCGGGAGCCACCCCGAAGCCACCGGCGTTTGTCCTTCCAGGCGCTTTTCCGGCCCCAGCGCCGCCCGCCTGCGAGGCAGGAGAGGCCGGCGCCTTCCCGCACGGGAGCGAGATTAAGTTGCACAACAGATTCCTACGAAAACAAATGCCGGCCTCGGCTGTCCCGCCTTAGCAATATGTTCAACAAACACGTTCTAGATTTCCAGCTGAAACAGCACAGGCTCGCTTCTGCCTCGGTTTAAAATCAGTCCTCTGCGAACCGCGGCGGCCCCAGCTGGTTTTCAGGGTGCTGCTTTCCTCCAGGGACAATGTTGCAAAACCTTTTGCAGATTTCTTTTTTTCTCAAGGAAATACAGAAAATGTGGTTTAGCCTGGATGGTAGGTTTAAAAAGAAAAAGAAAAAAATAAAGCACCTTCGGCAAAAGGTCTGCGGTGCTGCTGAATCAGAAGGGACCCCTGGTTGTCTAGAAGGTTCTCCCCGCCCCACCCAGCATGCCCAGGGCGCCATCCTTAAGGCAGTGCTCACTCAAGGTCACGCAAGCGCGGGGTCGGCACTGGGCGGCAGGCGCTGCCGTGGGCTTGGCGCGCTGGATGCCTCACTTGCCTCACCCTGACCCGGCCCTGTCTCCATGCCTCCCATTTCTGAGATTTCATGAGCGGTCCGCGTCCTTGCCGGGAGTTTGGGCAGCTTCTTAACAATACAGATTCCAGGGGCCCACCCCGGGGGTCTGGGAATCTGCATGGCTAGGCGGCCAGGCCAGCTGGCATTGGAGAGCTGCTTCAAGGCCGCCGAGTGAGCAGAGGATCAGAGCTTCTCTCTGCCGTGTCCTGGGAGACCCCGAAAGCGGGCGCGAGCAGGGCCCGGCTCAGCTGGGCGCACCCCCCGAGCCGCGCCGTGCTAGCTGGGCCCGGAGCCCATGGCCCTTGGTGCGCGTGCCCGGCCTCGCCCCTGCAGGACGCCTGGAGTGACCGGAAGGGGCAGCTGCACCTGGACTCGCAGCAGGACTACCAGCTGCTGCAGGCCCAGCGGGCCCCGGAGGGCCTCCGCCTGCTCTTCAAGAGGCCCTTTGCCACCTGCGACCCCCGGGATTACCTCATCGAGGTGCGGTGGCCCCAGGCTGGGGGCGGGTGGGCCCGTGGGCAGCACTCCTGCAGCCTGGGGCGGCGCCGGCCGTGGCCCTTCCTGTCCCCGGGAAGGCCGGGGCTCGGGGCAAGCCCCGTTTACACAGAGAGGAGGCTGAGGAGGGGAGCCTGGGGCAGCCGGGTGGGGACCGGTCACTTCGGGGAGGGCCAGCTCTGTTATTAGCTCCTGACCCCTCAAAGAAGTAGCTTTCTGTTGACATATAGCCTGAGGGGCTGACGCCGTGCCGTCCCCAGCGCCTGGGGCCGCCGAGGGAGGGGGCCGGATGTGAAGGCAGGCCCTGGTCCACGCGGGCCCAGGAGTGGCCGTGGCAGTGGCACGAGTCTGTGTCGCTAGATTCACTGAGCAAGACAGACATGTGGGTGACATCTGGTCCAAACGGCGGGCTCTGGGGTGGCCGGCCTGGGGTTGAACCCCAGCCTCCTCCCCTCGGGGCCCCAGAGGCTGCCCCCCGGGCCCGGGCGAGGGTCAGCGAGGCGAGCGTGGGCGGGCAGGGGGCCTCGAGGCTCCCCCCCGGGCACCCCGGAGCCCGCCCGCACCAGGGCCCGGGCAGGCGGGTGACCGGGGCCTGCCTCCGGCCGCAGGACGGCACTGTCCACCTGGTGTACGGGATCCTGGAGGAGCCGGTCCCGTCGCTGGAGGCCATCAATGTCTCCCGCCTGCGCACGGGGCTGCAGAGGGTGCAGCTGCTCAAGGCCGACCTGCCCGTGCCGGCGCTGCCGGCGGACCTGCTCACCATGGAGATCCGCGCGCCCGACGTCCTCGTCCCCGGCCAGGAGACCACGTACTGGTGCTACGTCACCGAGCTCCCGGAGGGCTTCCCCCGCCACCACATTGTCATGGTAACAGGGAGGGGGCTGGGGTCCACGTCCCTGGCCCTTGTCCCAGCCCTGTCCTGCCCGGCGCCGGCCGTCTCGGGTTGGGGCCCCAGGGGCCTGCGCGGGGCCGTGGACACCTCCCTGGGGGCTGCCCATGGTCCCGGCCGAGATGCCTCCCCGCCTGCACCTCCCCTGGTGGCCCCGGCTGTAACTGACCCTCTGTCCCCGATGACACCCCTGCCCCCAGGGACCCCGCGCTCCAGCCTCCCCGCCTGGGCACGGCCACAGCGGCCCTCGTCCTCGTCTTCCTTCGGGGCTGGACCCGCAGGGTCTGGCAGGCCCCCTCCTCCCCTGGTGCAAAGCCGGCTCACGCTGGCTGCGCCCGCCCCGAGGCAGCCAGTGCAACAGTGGCAGCTGGCGCCTGTTGGACGTTGACCATTTGCTCGTTCATTTAGTTGCCTCGTAGAGTTTGGGACCAGGTCACCCGGCAGGCCTAAAGGGGCGGGAAGGCACGTGCTGCACCCGCCATCCCCCCCAGAACTCCCGCTCTAAGCCCGGGGCTGCCTGCCTTCGTGGTGGAGCCGTGGGGGCCCAGGGCCCTCGAGGACCACTGCCTTCCAGCCCCGCCTTGTCTGGAAAGGGCCCCGTTCTCTTTACTCTGGCTCGTTCCATGGCATTCTGGAAGCTTCTGTCCCGTTCCCAATGGGCGGCCCTGCTCCCATGACCCTGACCCCAGAAGCGCCCTGGAAGTCGCCCTGCTCAGGCCGCTCGCTCCTCAGCTGGCCAGGCCCCGAGTGGGGAGCGGGGGTGGGGGCGGGGTGGCCCCCCCGGCTCACGGGCTCACCCCTGCAGTACGAGCCCATCGTCACGGCGGGCAACGAGGCCCTGGTGCACCACATGGAGGTCTTCCAGTGCGCGGCCGGGCTTGAGAGCGTCCCCCACTTCAGCGGGCCCTGCGACTCCAAGATGAAGCCCGAGCGCCTCAACTACTGCCGCCACGTGCTGGCCGCCTGGGCCCTGGGGGCCGAGGTGCGTGCCCCCGCCCGGCGCCGCCGCCCCCGCCCCAGGCCGCGTCCCCCTGCCTTTGCGTCGCCCGAGCTCCCACCGCTCCCGCGGGCCGTGGAAACGCACACGGCCCACGAGCTCTGGCTTCTGTGGGTGCGTCCCCCAGCGGCATTTCCTCAGCTCCTCCCCTCCACCCGGGGCTGGGGGGGGGGCACCTGGGGGTCAGGCTTGGCGCGCCCCGAGTCTGAGCGTGAGCAGGGAGAGCCTGGCTGCCACCCGGCTGCGGCGGCGTCTCAGGCCTGGGCGGCGGGGCGGCTTTGCGCACACCCCCTTCCCAGAGCCCTGCCGTCCCCACCCGCCCGTGCCCCGGGCCCTGGGCCCTCCGTGCCGGACACCCTTCCTTCCCCATCCCCAGGCGTTCTACTACCCCGAGGAAGCTGGCCTGGCTTTTGGAGGGGCCGGCTCCTCCAGATATCTCCGCCTGGAGGTGCACTACCACAATCCTCTGAAGATGCAAGGTAGGGGGGCCTGAGAGCGGGCTTTTTGGGGCCCCCATCCTCCCCCTGGGGGGGCCTCGCTGGTGCCTGGCATCCAGCCCAGCACCCCACAGGGCCAGGCCTCCTTGTCACGGGAGCCCGCTGCTTGCGGAGCCGCTGCAGCTCACCTGGCTCACTGCCCAGCCTCCTGGGGCCCCCCCGAGAGCAGCTCGCCCGTCGCTGCCTCCCCAGCACCGGCCCCGCTTGGCCGCCACCAGCGACGTCCCAGCCACCACCCGCCCGGCCCAAGGCTAGGCCGAGGTCTTTTGCACCCCCATTTGACAGATGAGGAAACTGAGGCCCAGAGGTGAAGGGACCCCACCAGGGTCACAGAGCGAGTCAGGGCTCGAGGTCAGGGGCTCCGGCGCCGCTCCATCTTTGACTTCTGTCTCGCAGCCTTGCGAACTTGAACCCGGCAAGGCCGGCCGGAATCCGAAGCTGCTGCCCTGCTTTCCGGTCACCAACCCCTTAGAAAGGGGGTTCAAGCAGAGTCAACGCAGCCCCCCTCCCCCCACACCGCCTGTCCCCGCTGTCTCGTGCTGGCTGGAATGGGGTGGTTCTAGGGGTGTTAACCAGGGGTCTGAGGGCTGTGGAGGGGACCCCCTAGAGCCGGGCCCGTGGCCCGCTCCCCCTGGGAGTCTAACTTCTGCCCCCTATCCCCCCCTCCTGTCCCTCCATGACAGGCCCCCAGCACCCACGCTCCATGGCCCTGCCCTCCCCAGACCAGGCTGGCCTGGGACAGTGGCCGGGCCGAGGGCGGCCGTTCCAGAGCCAGCAGTGGTCCCTGCCCAGAGCCCAGCGGACACCCCCTCTCTGAAGGCTGCGCCCTGACCTGGGGCAGGTGCTCCCCCAGGCTGCCCTCCACGGGGCGGGGAGTCCCTCCCGGGGCGCCTTCCTGGCGGTGAGCTGCCCTGGGGTGTCTCAAAGCACATGTGTGCAGGATGCTCCCCCATGCACACGTCAGGGAGACAGATAAGCTGTGCTTGTGGGGCCCCGTGACTGACCGTCAGCGCTGGCGTGGGAGGCCCCGCTGGAAAGACATCCAAGGCTGCCCTGGGCTGGGCAGTGCAGCGCAAGCCTGGATTAGCAATGTCTGCCCTGGGCGTGGATTAGCACTATCTGTCCCAGGCGTGGATTAGTGATATCTGTCTTGGGTGTGGATTAGTGATGTCTGTTCCAGGCATGGATTAGTGATATCTGTCCTGGGTGTGGATTAGTGATGTCTGTCCCAGACATGGATTAGTGATGTCTGTTCCAGGCATGGATTAGCAATGTCTGTCCTGGGTGTGGATTAGTGATATCTGTCCTGGGTGTGGATTAGTGATGTCTGTCCCGGGCATGGATAAGCAATGTCTACCCCAGACATGGATTAGCGATGTCTGTTCTGGGAGCAGGAGGCAGGGCTCTGGTCTGTTCAGTACTGAGCAGGGTGGCGGCCCCTTTCCCCAACTACTGTGCCCAGGATGCTGGAATGGCTTGCCCACCTTCACGGCCAGGGAATGAGGGAGCCCATTCGAAGGCTCCATCCCTGGGCTCAGGTCCCGGTTGTGCCTTCAGGGGTGCCAAGGGCGGTCCATGTTAACTGGGTTTGCTTGGAGGTACCCAGGGGCAGGGGCCCTCCTCTCTCCCCGGCAGGGCCCTGGGCCACTGAGATGCACGTAAAGAATTTGCACGGAGGGAGGGCTGCTGTGTGTGCGGCGCGCTTCCAGCTCAGAGGGCAACCTCAGGACAAGCAAGACATAGTGTGTCCTCAAGGAACTTTTAGAAGGATGATAAGATGTGCACACACAGGACGTAGGAAGGGACCAGGGCTTTAGAAGAGAGACCCAAGGACACAAGCCAAGGGCGAGGGCGTGTCAACAGAGGAGAGTCCCCACAGCAGGGGGCAGCATGGTGGTGGCATTTGAAATGAACCTTGGAGGAAGGTGACCTGCTGGGTACGGCATCTGGGTAGGAGGGGCAGCCTGCACGAAGATAGGGACATGGCAAAGCAGAGAGAATGTCTAGGAAATGACAGGCTGCAGAGGATGGGACGGGGACTGGGGCAGCAGGCAGGGTTGCTGGATCACCCTGTACCTGAAGGTAGAAAACAGGAGCTGGGATTCAGAATGGCAATGTCAGCTGATACCGCACCAGCAACTGAAAATATTTCCCTCTCTCCTTTTACTCCCTCCTCTCCTTTCATCTGTAGTCACACAGCTTCTTCCCCTCTCCCTTTTAATGATAGTTTTATTTGTGTCGTGGGACTGAAATAGCCTGATCAATAAGAACCTCAGCTCCAGGCCGGGTGCACGGCCCTGGGTGAGGGCCTTGTTCTCCGCCCCTCTTTTCTGGCCTCCCACAGCTGCTGTGAGGCTGGGGGGAAGCGCATGCCTATAAAACCCCCAGCTCAGAGCGGGCCAGGACGTGCTCCCTTCATGCCTGCTAGCCGTCTTCCCCCCGCCCGCGTAAGCAATCGTTCCTGCCACCGTTGGAGTTATCTGCTCTCCTCACAGAAAAGGGGATAAGTCAGCTCGGGCCTTAGCGCCGTGTAGGATTTATGGCTCATTTAAACCTGAAAGCAAATGGATTTTTGAAAACTCCTTAAGCAAGCGGGAAGCCTGTCTCTTCCTGATTTCCTGGTTGTATTTATGGATCCCTTGCCAAATATAAGGACGCTCCTGTCACTTCACAAATCTTGAGAAGGGCTGGTTTTCTATAAATATCGAGATTCTGCAATTATTTCATTACTTAATCCCCATCCGAATTTAAACCAATCGCATCTCCTTTTCGGCTGTTATCCTCTGATGTAACCAGCCCAGAGACTCAGAAGCTGTTTGCGTTTGGATGCTATAGCGGAGATGGAGGAGGGAGGAAGGCAGAAGGCAAGGTGGGGCATCCTCAGCTTTTTCTAGAACAATTGCCCAGGGAAATTGCCCCCCCAAACGCTTGGAGCCCCAGCGAGCCAGCCCTGGGCACCACCCCAGCTTGGCGCCACCCCAGATGTGCAGTCTTGGGCAGGGTCTTTGGCTCCGGGTCTGAGCCTCAGTCTGCCCATCTATAAAATGGGGGTGCAGGATTTCCATGGAGGCACTGGGCTCCGCCTGAGCCGTTTCTGGTGGCCAGGGCAGGTGTGAGGATCTGTACCACTCTTCTTTTGTCACTCGTTGTATTGAAAAGGGCATACCTGGGTATTGTAGGAAAAGTGGATGTGCAGAGGGGCCCAGGGGAGATACAGCTCCCTCCCAGCTCCCCGCTCCCAGCTCCCAGCTCCCAGCTCCCAGCTCCCTGTCCTGAGGTCAACCTGCTGGCCAGGCCGCGGCGCCAGCCGGCTTTTTTTTCTCTGTGCTTGTTTATTTCTTCCTTGGGCCTAGACCTGTTTAGCTGATGCTTTTCACATCATCTTTATCAGCAGATAAAGCATGGACTAAAGCTCCTTGCAAACCCCGTGTTCCCGGCAGCCGCGCTCCCTGCCCCCTCCGGCCCCTTCCGGCCACACTGGTGGTGTCTGTCCATCTGCCCTTTCAGCCCCACATTCCAAGGGCAGGTCACGGGCAGCCCTGCAGGCACCTCGGGGGGGCAGCACCCCGCCTCTGAAGGCGCAGGACTTCGCCGCTGACCCGCTAACTGCTCTTTCGGGCAGGGCAGGACGGAGGAGGCTACCTGGAGGCCCCGGGAAGGGGGTGCCCCCGGGAGCCCCCCTCTGGGTCTCTGGCCATCAGGTCCATGAGCCTGCTGGAGGCCTGAGGGGGGCCTTGACAGCCTCCAACGGCAAACTGCAGGAAGGAGAGTGGCCAGCGCCGGAGGCACCCGCCATCTCCCTGATGGCCAGCAGCCCCGACGTTGCCACCCAAAGGGGCCCTAGCCAGCCGCCTGGCCCTCCCGACCATGAGTCAAGGCCCAGAGGGGACAGCAGCCGGGCTGAGAGTGCCCGGCCCTCGCCAACCCCACGGCACCTGGATGGCGAGCCCGGGGCCAGAGCCCGCCCTGTCCTGCTCCGGGCCACCCTGTGCCCGCAGGCAGCCGTGAGGAGATGCACACCTTCCACGCACCAGCCGCCTTTGAGCAGGCCAGCGCAGCCCCGTTTGCCGCTCTCGGGGGCCACGGCTTCTCCGCGCGACAGGCTGCCGGGCGCCTCCGCTTGGACGGCGGCCACCAGGAGCCCTCGGGCCCTTTTCTAGTTGAGGAAGATCCTAAAAGCCCTTGCCAAGTGTCCACAGGGTTCCCCGCTCCTCACAGGCAGCGCCCCCTCCCCAAATTCGACCCACGTGTCTGCCCACTTGCTCGAGTCTTTCCAAAGCGGCCGCCTGGGTTCGCGCAGGAACGAAGGCTCTTCCTCTCCACGCGTGTCCTGCGCGGCGGGCGTGACGGACTCGCGGGACGGCCTGGCCTGGCGGGAGCACCGTGGCGGGCGGGGGCGGGCGCCTCTCACCCCGCCGTCTTCCCGCAGGCCGGCGCGACTCCTCGGGCATCCGCCTGTACTACACGGCCACGCTGCGGCCCCACGACGCGGGCATCATGGAGGTGGGCCTTGTGTACTCGCCCGTCATGGCCATCCCCCCGCAGGAGGCCGCCTTCGTCCTCACCGGCTACTGCACCGACAAGTGCACCCAACTGGTGAGTGGGGGCCGGGGAGCGGCCAGGGCAGGGCCGGGGGCGCTAGCCCCCTGCTGCCGGACTCAGAGGAGTCCCTACCCCCCTGCAAGAAGCGTGGCTCCCACCTCCCCGCCAGGTGCAGGCACCTGCCCGTCCACAAACTACAGTAAAAACAGGCTTTCATTGCCGGAGTAATATGTCAATCCATTCGCCTCTAAAAACGCGGTTCTCCTCGACCCCAGAGCCACGCCCCAGTGTCCGGGTTTGGTTGCTGCGTGCCCTTCAGGCTTTTCTCCTCGTTATTCCTACACGCCCCTGTGTGCGACGGAAACGCACGGGCTCCACGTGCGTGTGTTCACACACGCTGAAGCGTGGCCGTCGGTCTGGGACTCCCTTTTACTGCTGCACCGTCGGGCCCGGTCGTTCTGGGATGTGCCTAATCAGCGCCAGGATGAGCGTGAGGCGGAATCGGAGCCCGCGCCCGCTCCCACGCTGTGCAAGCACGGGCTGGCGCTCAGACTCTGCCGTGAAGTGGGGGGCTCAGCCACTAGGGTGGGCACGAAGAGGCTCCCCACATTCTGGGCCCGAGGCACCTCGCCCGCCGCCCCCTGCCCCCGGCCTGCCTTGACCTGCTCCCCCGCTGCTGGGGTCCAGGGTGCGGCCAGCTGCGCGACAACAGAAAGGGGCCTGCGAGGAAAGCTCACACGGGCTGCCCTGCGCCTGCGTGAGAATGTTTCTGACGGGGAGATTTCTAGCAGTGAAACTGCTGTGCAAAAACGACGTGAACTTTAATGTTTAACGTGAATATTAGTATCTAATGTCACAATTGTCACACGTGGTGAAGTGGGTGCCAGGCCCCATATGCTTACCAGCCCACCAGATTACTGGTATTTTCAACATTTTCTCAATGTTTAGCGAGAATGTCCCTGTCGATTTGCAAAGCTGGCAGATCTCTTCTTCTGTTTCTTGCCCAGTCTTCCTTTCCTGTGAATAGCTTCCCACAACTCTTCTCTGGTTTTTCTGTTGTGCTGTCTTCCTATTATTGATTTCTAGGTGCTCTTTTCATTTTACGGCTGTTGTTCTGTGGCGGTCACGAGGGCTGCAATTCCTCCCCTCCAGGCTCTGACTCCTTGCAGTGACCCACCAGGCAGGGCTCTCACCCCCACCTCAGAAGGGGGAAACTGAGGCCTGACGAGGCCCCAGGGCTGGTGGCTGCAGACGGGGGAACCCGAGGCTGGGCCCACCACAGCATGCTGCTCTGCAACAGGGTTTAGGATGAGCTTCTCTTTGGAGGTGACTCGTAGTGGGACAGACCCTCCTAGTGCCCTCCTGAGCTTCCCGTCTTCGGGTCACTGGGGGCTGAGGCCAGGTGGGCTGTGAGCAATGAATGGCCTCTGCGGTGCCTCGGCTCCAGCTGGTCTGAGCCGGGGACGAGGACGCCTGCGTCCCCAGAGCCCCCATCTGGGAAACTGCTCGCCAGGTCCAAGGCTCACGGCCTGGGAGCGGGTGGGGGTCTCTGCTCCTCGGGGCTCGCCGGGGCAGTTGGTGGCTCTTCCTGCCACCGCCCTCGTTCCCAGAGCCTGGAATCCTCTCCCGGCTGGAGAAACGCAGCCCGCCTTTTCCCCACCAGAGTCTCCCACCCCTTCCCAGAGAAGAAGGACACAGAACCCGTTGGCACGTCTTCCCCTTCCAAGCGCAGCCTCGTTTTGAAGATTGCGTCGTGCGTAGTGCCTGCAGTTTGGACTTGTCTCTTCTGCAGAAGGTCACCAAGAGCCATCGGCTTCGCAGGCCAGGTCTGGCCTGGTCCAGACACCCTCGTGAGGGAGATGGATCAGCCCAGGGAGATGCGGGGTCTGAGCCGCCTTCCCCAGAGGGGCGCGCTCCCCTGCACCTGGGGACACCTGGCACCTCTGGACGGCGGCCAGCCCCGGGGGCCGGGCAGGCTTCACCGGGCCCCTGACCTGTGGCCCAGCACCCAGGCCTGAGCCATCCTCCCTCGACTCCCAGCTGTCACTGGTGGCTCCGAGGATGGCCACTGCCAAGGCTCCCAGAGACGTAAAGCGGCATCAACCGCGACGAGGAAGGGCGGGGAGCTGGTCGCGAGTGAGAAGGACTGTCCAGAGGTGGCAGCCGGCGATGGCAGGAAGCACAGGGGCCTAAGGCCAATCAGCGACAGGGAAACCAGCACCGTAAACGTCCGTGGTGGACAGAGAAGCGGGTGCCCGCGTCGCAAAGAGAAGCCCGGCTTTCGTTCAGGAGGGACGGGCTTATCACAATTTCGGGAAATTTTGTATTGGGAAAACAGTTACCACCAGGTCAGGGAAAGCTTCCGTTTTCTGGAGAATGTCCTCACGCCCTGACGACGCAGGGAGGGGCTCGATTCGAGGGCGGGCCTTTGCCGCGCTGCCGGGCCACGGCGTGACAGGCGGTGGGGCCGGCAGCGGTGCAACGAGGGTCCCGGGGACAGCGGAAAGACCGCCTGCCTGGGGCTGCCCCGTGAAGCCCCGGGGCTGGAGATGGAAATGGCAGCTCTCGGAACGCGTGGCCTTTCCCCCGCGGCATGCGTGGCCCCTGGATGGCGAGCCTGGGGACCGGGAGGGCCCCGTCCCGCTCAGCCACGCAGCTGCCGCTCTGTCTGCGGGGCCTGGCCCGAGAGCTCCGCTGGACGGAAGGACGACCCTATGGACCCTGGGGGCTTGGGGGGCCCGGCGAAAGCAGCCGCCCCGGGCCGGGCGCCGCGCTCAGCGGAGGGGTGCGTGCTCGCCCCCTGACCCGCGCCCCCTCTCGCCGCCCCCCAGGCCCTGCCGCCCTCTGGCATCCACGTCTTCGCCTCGCAGCTGCACACGCACCTGGCGGGGAGGAAGGTGGTCACGGTGCTGGCCCGCGCCGGCCGCGAGCGGGAGGTGGTGAACAGGGACAACCACTACAGCCCCCACTTCCAGGTAGGCCCCCGGGCGCGGCCGGGGCGTGGTGGCCGTCCCCGACTGCCCTGGAAACGCCCCACGGCGCGCCGGCCTCGGGGCTGGGGTCTCGGCGCTCTCCTCGTTCCACGTCGCGTGGGCGGCAAGTGCTCCCCTACGGGCAAGGCTCTCGCCCCCACCTCACGGGGGGGAAACTGAGGCCTGACGAGGCCCCGGGGCTGGTGGCTACAAAGGGGGACCCCGAGGCTGGGCCCACGACAGCGGGCTGCTCTGCGACAGGGTTGAGGATGCGTTTCTCTTTGGAGTGACCCCAAGGGGGACCGGCCCTTCCAGTGCCCTCCTGAGCGTCCCCGTCTTCAGGTCACTGGGGGGTTTTCCTGGGGGCTGAGGCCGGCACACACCTTGGCGGTAACCAGCTCCAGTCCCGACACCCCAAAGCCCACCCAGAGCCACCCCTCGCCCCGTATTGTTCTTGTTTTTAAAGATTTATTCCCCCCCGCCCCGTTGTCTGCTCTCTGTGTCCATTCACTGCATGTACTTCTTTGTCCATTTGCATTATCAGGCAGCACCAGGAATCTGTGTTTCTTTTTGTTGCGTCATCTTGCTGCATCAGCTCTCCGTGCGTGCGGCGCCATTCCTGGGCAGGCTGCGCTTTTTTCGCGCTGGGTGGCTCTCCTTATGGGGCGCACTCCTTGAGCGTGGGGCTCCCCTACGCGGGGGACACCCCTGCGTGGCACGGCACTCCTTGTGCGCATCAGCACTGCGCATGGGCCAGCTCCACACGGGTCAGGAGGCCCGGGGTTTGAACCCTGGACCCTCCACATGGTCGATGGACGCCCTATCCGTTGAGCCACGTCTGCCTGCCCCGTATCGTTTGGTCTGATGGTGGCCTGGGGACCCAGCAGCCTCCTGTTAACTGCTGGCCGTACTTTTAGGATAAGCCACCCCTGGCTTCCAGCTGAGCGGCTGGGACAGAACTCGGGGTCCCAGGAGGGTGGGGGTCCTGGCTTTGGGGATGAAGGGGAGACAGAGTTGGGGATCGCGTCTGAAACGTCGCCTCCTCCCAGGAGATCCGCATGCTGAAGAAAGTCGTGACTATTCAGCCAGTGAGTGCCCGGACGTGTGCCCCGGGGAGGGGTCCTCCGGGGAGGCGGGGGCCGGGGGCGCCAGGCCCAGAGGGAGAGACGAGCGCGGAGCCAGGGACGGGGCTTTGCAAAGGCCTTTCGGAACCCGGCTATGCGGGCGGGGGTAGGGTGCTGCATGGGGCCTCTCGGGGGACCCTGGAAGGCCCTCGGGGGGGCGGCCGTGGGTCCGATGGGCTGAATCGCACGGCAGGGCGCTTTCAGAGGAAGGGGCGGGCACCCCTGACCGCAGAAAGGAAAACTCAGGCTCAGGTGGGGACTGGGCCGGGGCCCCCCGAGTGCCACCCTTGCGCCGCTGGGCCACAGGGGCCAGACCGTCGCCAGGGGACGGCCCCGTGGGGGCAGGGACCGCCGCGGGTTCACCAGCAGTGGGGGGGGGCAGGGCTGACGGTGTCTTTTGCTTCCAGGGGGATACGCTCATCACTTCCTGCACGTACAACACGCAGGACCGGAGGCAGGCCACCGTGGTAAGTCGGGGGGCGGGGGCTCCCACGCGGGGGGGCGGAACTTCACCGCCCCTGGACGCAGCATCGGCCGGGAGCTTGGGGGCACTGCGGATCCTCGGGCCCCACCTGCCCTATCTGAGAAACCGGGGGCACTGCCTGGCAGGGGTCAGGCCGCGGCCTGCTCAGGCTGAGAACGGGGGGCCTCAGTCGGGGTTCCCCGGAGGACAGACACATGGGCGAGTCCGTGCAGAGAGCCCTGCTGAGAGCAGCTGGCTGGTGGGGCGAGGGGTCAGCTGCACGGGGCAGGCCGCGAGCTGGACGCACCGCTCGTCGATGCTGCAGGACTACCTCCAGATGCCCCGGGGAGGCTGGCTGGAAACGCCCCAGGGGAGGCCGGCGGGCTGGCCATTCTGGCAAGAGCCGGTGCCAAAGCAAGTCCAAACTCCTCTTCTGAAATGCTCAGTCCTGGCTTTTAAGGCCTCCAACTGATTGGGGGAGGAGACTTACCCCGGTCTACCTTTCTCCACGACTTTCGCCGCCACCTGACGCGGACGTGCCGGTGGGTGGGAGTGTGGGGGCAGGGACGCTGGCGTGCTCGCCGTGCTGCTCTGGGCAGTGAGCGGGCGAAGATGCCGGGGAACTAAGAGAAAGGCTGGAGGGCGCAGAGCACGTCTGAGGCGGGAGCTCCCTTGGCGGGCAGCAGTGCCCTTCCTGCCACAAGCTGGGTGGCTTGAAACACCACCAGTGCTGGAGGCCAGAAGCCCGAGAGCGCGGTGTCGGCAGGGCCACCCTCTCGCTGCACCTGTGGGGGCGTCCCTCCCTCTTTAGCTCCTGGCGGTGGCCACAGCCCTTGCTGCTCCTTAGCTCCTGGTCTCGGCACCCATCTTCCCATGGCCTCCACCTCCCCGTGGCCCCTGTCTTCCCGTGGCCCCTTCTTCCCATGGCCCCCTCTTCCCATGGCCCCCTCTTCCCATGGCCCCCTCTTCCCGTGGCCCCCTCTTCCTGTGGCCCCCGTCTTCCCGTGGCCCCTGTCTTCCCATGGCCTCCATTTTTCATGGCCCCTGCCTTCCCAGGGCCCCCTCTTCACATGGCCTCCTTCTTCCCATGGCCCCCTTCACGTGGCCTGCTCTTCCAATGGCCCCCTCTTCCCGTGGCCTCCCTCTTCCCGTGGCCCCCCTCTTCCCGTGGCCTCCCTCTTCCCATGGCCCCCCTCTTCCCGTGGCCCCCTCTTCCCATGGCCCCTTCTTCCCGTGGCCCTCTCTTCCCATGGCCCCCTCTTCCCATGGCCTCCATCTTCCCAGGGCCTCCATCTTCCCAGGGCCTCCGTCTTCCTGTGGCCCCCCTCTGGCATGTGCCTGTGTGTCCCACTCTCTTGTAAGGACACCGGTCATTGGATTTAGGCCCGCCTACTCCAGTGGGACCTCCCCTTAACTGGACGTCAGCTGCAAAGCCTCTTTCCAAACAAGCCCCGTTGACCAGCACATGGCTCTTTGGGGGTGCATTCAGGAGGAGCCTTCTCCACCTTGCAGGGGGGCTTCGGGATCCTGGAGGAGATGTGCGTCAACTACATGCACTACTACCCCCAGACGGAGCTGGAGCTCTGCAAGAGCGCTGTGGACCCCGGCTTCCTGCAGAAGTATTTCCACCTCGTGAATAGGTGAGAGCCTCGGGAGCGGGTGGGCGTGGGCTCGCTGTCCCCGGGGATGACAGGGGAGCCCCAGCATGGAAACCCTCCAGACACTGTTGGGTGGCTGGATGAAGGTGAGGAATCCGGGCTAAGTGGCAACCGTGCCACCGTTCCCCGCTGAGACGCCCGGGCAGGCATCGCTAATCAATCCCCGCATGCATCGCTTCCTTGGCCCAGTCTTCTGAGCAGATATCACCAACCACAGGAGGTGACACAAGACACGAAGCCTATTGGCCACGGCTGGTGTGGAGGCGGAGCCAAGGCAGGCTGGACAGGAGGTGGCACAAGGCCGCCCCCCGCCCCCATGCTGGCTGGCCTTGTCCCAGTGCTGCCCTTCAGGCTGGGTTGCTCCTCCTCCCCGCCAGGTTCGACAGCGAGGACATCTGCACCTGCCCGCAGGCCTCGGTCCCGCAGCAGTTCGCGGCGGTCCCCTGGAACTCGTTCAACCGCGACGTGCTCAAGGCGCTGTACGACTTTGCGCCCATCTCTGTGCACTGCAACAAGTCCTCGGCCGTGCGCTATCAGGTGCGCCCGCCCGGCGGGGAGGGCGGGGGCCGGCCCCCTTACCTGCGGGCTGCCCGGGGCGTGTCCGGCTCGGTGCCAAGCCCCACGTGGGACCCCAGGCCAGGGTGCCGGGCTGCACCTCCCAGCAGCTGGTCAGTAACGCTCCCAGGAAGCAGCGAGGGGAGACGGACAGGTGGTAGCCCGTGGGCCTGGACAGGCGGGCGTCCTGGTGGAGGCCGCGGCCGGTCACGCAGCCATGGGGAGGGTGGCTGTCCTCGCCCGGGCAACGGGACCCAGGCCTGGCTCGGCTCCCCAGAAGCGTCTGTGGAGCGAGTGGGGCGCCAGGCACCCTCCCCCAGAGACTAAAAATAAAGCGCCGGGCGGGGAAGGCGAGAAACGGAACGTGCGCGGCGGCCGCTTCCCTCCCTTATGGGAGCCCCACTGGGAGCGGGAGGCGTTTAATTCACTCCCCGGCCAAGCGCCTGTCGGGAGACCAGAGCTTATGCCGAGTTAGTCACGGAGCCCGGAGATCGGGGAGGCCGAGCGTTCCTGGAAGCGCCGGGGAGCCGGATTAATTGCTAAATCAAACATTTCCAGCGCCGAGGGGTGGGCTACTGCTGGGGGCTGTCTGGGCAGCGCGGCCTGGACGTCTGCTGTGGTTGAAAACTTGGCGTTTGGCGCAGCCTTGTCGGGAAGAGACGGCTACAGAGGCTCTGAGGCTGCGTGTTGGCGAACGGCTGAATTGAGGGGGGGCCGGGGAGTGGGGGGAGGCCAGATGGCTTCCAGGCTCCCAGCCTGGAAAACCGAGCTGCTGGGGAGGGGCGTCGCCGAGGTGGGCGCAGGGGGCTGGCGGTTTGCTGGGGCCGCCGGAGCTGAGCTCCACACACGGGGGGCTCTAAAGAAACAGGAAAGGACTGTCCCACTGCTCTGGAGCAAAGGTTCAAGGTCAAGGTCTCCTTAGGGCCACGATCCCCCTGAAAGCGGCAGGAGAGGGCCCTTCCAGCCCCTTCCGGCCCCTTCCAGCCCCTTCCGGCTCCCGGTGACAGCCGGTCACCCTCGGCACGCCTTGGCCTGCAGCCGCACCGCTCACTCTGCCTCGGCCACCGCGTGGCCTTCTCTGTGTGCCTCTCCTACTCTTGTGACCAGGACAGCAGCTGTGTTGGTCTTAGCACCCGTGTCAGGCTAGTGGGTCACATCTGCAAGCCTTTATTTCCAAATAAGACCCTGTGCCCGGTGCCGGGGGTCAGGACGTGAACATAGCTTTCAGGGGACACGATTCGGCCCACGACAGCGTGACTTCGGTTTGAGAGCAAGAACTCAAGAGGCCGCTGGGAGCATGGCTGGGAGGTGGTGCCTCAGTTTACCACCCGATCTTTCCTTGCAGGGCGAGTGGAATCTGCAGCCCCTGCCCGAGATCGTCTCCACACTGGAAGAGCCCGCCCCGCGGTGCCCAGCCGGCCGGGGCCGGGGCCCCTCCGGGCCGACTGTGGTCAACATCGGCAGGGGCAGGGCTTGACTCGCCCCGCCCCTTCCTCGCCCCTCCCCCACGCTGCCGTGCCCTCCCCTCTATGAAGACCGCCCCGCCCCTGGAACAGCGCTGTGTCCCCAGGGGGTAGGGGCCCAACAAGACCCCACCTGAGACACGGCCCGGCCCGGCCCCCTCCCCAGGCTTGGAGACCCCCGCGCGGCTGAGAGGGTCCCGGGCGAGCTCCCCGGTGGCCGGCCCAGGAGGGGGCTGTCACGCCCCGCTGCCACGGTGTGGGAAGCCCACCTCGGGGGTCCGGAGCCCACTGTCCCCAAAGCCCTGTCCATGCCCCGCCCCCTGCCCCCTGCCGGGCCGGCTGCCCCCGACGGCCCCCACGGCCCCGCCCGGCCGGGGCGATTTGTGTCTGTGTACGACGGGCACGCGCCTTCCTGAAACGTTTCCCGCGCAGCGGCTCGTGGGCGACTTCCTGCAACGGAGGCAGGACGGGGCACTTAGCTCGTTAAGAGCTGCCTGGGCAAATTGCTCCTCGGCAGCGTAAACAGATACTTTCGCCCACCCAGAGGGAAACCCCGTCAGCAACTACCGCCACCACGGAAAGGGGTAGGCCGCGCTCCCGGCAAGACGCGGGGCGACAGCCCCACGGGGCGAGGGTGTGGCCGGCCCCCGGCTGCTTCTCCCTGGGCGCGTAACAAGGGCGAACGGGCTGGGCCCTGGAGTCAGCCCCATGGGAAAAGCCCGGTTCTGCCACTTAACGGAGACAGGACTTGGGCCTCCCTGACCCTCAGTTTCCTCTTCTGTAAAATGGGACTGGTGCTGTGAGGGTCAACGAGACTATAAACTCATACCCAGTGCTCAGCCACCACCCCCGTGAGTCTTTCCACATCTCCTCTCTGCGCCGGGCCAAGCCCTTTCTCTGGGCAGAGCCAGATGGAGTCTCCCGGCCTGTCTGGGTCGGCCTCTGCCCGGTGTCGGCGCTGCCTCCCATGTAAGGGCAAGTGCGACTCTTCCGTGGTCTCTGGACCGAGTAATGGGTCCTGCTCTGTCCAGCCACTTCAGGAAACGCTGCACAACCTCGGGGCGGGAGAGAGCGGGTGACAGATGGCGCCCCCCAGCCCCCTCCCACCGCCCAGTGGACAGCGGCTAAGCGATGGCCGCCCCCGGCGAGGCGCTTCCTTACGGGGGCCCGGCGTCCCGCGTCGCCATCTTAGAGGTCACGGCGGGGCTACTCGGAGTCTCCGGGCGTCATGGCCGTGAAGCGCCGGGCCGGCAGGGCTCGCCATCCTCAGGGCCGCGGGGACGGTGCAGAGGGGCCCTTGTCTGCAGGGGAGGGGTCCGAGGCAGCACCCCGCCCCCCAGAGCCTCGGAGGGGGCCGGGTGGGGCAGCCTGGAGCGCCCCCGCCTCCGCTCCGGGTCCTCGTGCCCAGATGCCACCCCAGGGATGGAGCTCGGGCAGCCTGTGGGAGGGGGTGCCGAGGGAGCCCCCAGCCCACCCCCCGACCCCTCCGGCTCCCCACGTTCATGCTGCTGAGTCGGCGCAAGCTCGCGGGCGCGGCAACTGTGGTTCAGAGAGGAGAATCCCAGGGACTAGAGGGAACCAGGGCTCACCCCCAGTTCCGGAACCTTCTGCGGCCCACAGAGACCCGTCCGCTTCCCCGTCACGCTCTCGTCTCTGACCTGAGGGAAGTGGCTGGTCCTGCCGGGCTCCTCCCGCTTAGAGCCTGCGGCCCCCGCCCCGGACCCCCGTCACCAGGTTGACAGGGTTGGGGGGCCCCAGGAGCTGCCATTCCGGCCCCGACGTGGTGCCGCTTCTCGGGAGACGGGGCCTGCTGAGGCCACACGGAGCAAGCCGAGCCCAGCTGGACCCCAGGGGACCCAAGCACGCAGCCTTCCCCCGGGGGGGCTGCCGTGGACATCAGCCAGGGGGCCCGAGAAGGATTTATCCCCAGGCCCCGCCTACAGTGCTCCTGGCCAGAGGGCTGTCCAGGGCAGGCCCATCTCCCCGAGCCCCGGGGGCGAGCCCTGCTGGGCTTGCCCTCCTGCCTGTGCTGTGTGGCCCTGGGCAGATTCCTGCCCCTCTCTGGGCCTCCGTTTTGAGAAGCGTGTTCTCCAGCCTCCCAGGGGACAGCTCCCAGTGGAGGTGTGCTGCCCCCTTAGGGGTGGGCACGGGCGCTTTCCAGGTGCAGGCTCCAGCCGCTGCAGCCCCTGGCCCCCACGTGGCTGCCGAAGCTTCCCCTTGCCACATTTCAACGGCTTTGTAGCTGCCCCCGGCCACTGGCCACTGGGTCAGACGGCACGTTTGTGGAAAGTTCTACCGGACGGCGCTGCCCCGTGAGGGTGCTCCAAACGGCACCGGGCTGGCTGTGGGGGACACCCGTGCGCAGCCTCACGGTGTGCGCGGCCAGGGGCGGGGCTGCCTCAGCCCGACGGTCACCAATGCGCGTCCGCGCGTCCCAGAGGCCAGGGACTCCCCACTGGGTCACTTGGGGCCGGCCGGTCGCCACGGCCAGGGGTGGTCTCTGGCGCTCAGGAAGGTCTCGCTTCTTCGCCCCCTGGTGTGAAATGTCAGCGGAACCCCCAGACACCGTGCAGCCCCCACAAACGTCCCGGACGTGAGCAGGCGTGGGGCGGCCACTCTGCGGGTCCCCCACCGTCCAAAGGCCTCGGCGCCCATTCGCCTGCCCCACCCGTCCCGCGGCTGTGCAGAGGGTCCCCGAGCCCTCGGGGCTCTGGCGGTCCCTGCTCGGCTCCGCGCCACGTCTCGCGGGGAAACCGCCCCCACCCACCCTCTACTGCATAAACACCCTGTTCTCCTAACGGTCGGGGTTAGGGTGGGGACGTGCGTTCGTGTCGCCTAAGTGCACGGAAGCCGTGAACCGTGTGCGAGGGGCACGGGCGTCCCTCCCCTCAGCCCCTCCCTCTCCCCCCCTGCACACACCTGCCCTCAGGTGAAGGCCACCTGCCCATCTCCCCCCCACACACACCTGTCCTCAGGCGAAGGCCACCTGCCCGCCTCCCCCCACACACACACACCTGCCCTCAGGTGAAGGCCACCTGCCCTCTCAGGTGACTCAGGCGGAAGGACACCCACGACACCCGTGAATCCCAGGTTAGAAACCTCCACTCTAGTGGGAGATTCCCAAAGGGGATTTAGGAGCCTTTGGTGGAACATTCTAGACCAGAACCCCAGTGCCCTGAGTTCAGAGGGTCAGGCCGCGGGCCCCTCCGGAGGCTCACGAAGGGGACCTGGACGCCCCCCTCCAGGGCCTTTCCCGTGCGAATCGAGGACACTCCGGTCCCTGAGGCCCACAGGGGGCCCTGGACCGCGGACCAGCACGGCTGTGCCCAGAGGCAGCTCCCCCGCCCCCTGAGCCCCCGGCCCCGGCTGCAAACCAGGCCCCAGCAGCAGGGACGGAGCTGGGAGCAAGCGTGCTGCCCCCGTGGATGGGTGGCCCGGGAGACAGCGCTGGGCGCTGGGCGGAGAGCACACGGGGTAAGGGGAGGGGCGTGCTGCGGTGGGCGCGCGTTTAAACAGGGCTGAGGGACCCCGCTGAAGCCCTGAGAGAGCCGGGAAGTGAGTCCTTGGTGCGGGGAGAGGGGCCTGTCTGGAAGCGCTGATGGCTGTGCAAAGGCCCTGGGGTGGGAGCGGGCCTGGCCTACATGAGGAAGAGCAAGGGAGCTGAGTGGGGGGGGAATGGGGGGAAAGGGGGAGGTCAGAGAGGCTGCGACGGGGGGGGGGGGGTTTGAGCAGGAGGCAGAAGGGACACAATTACATTCAGGTTCTCCCTTGGCCACACATGGAGATCCTGCGGGAAAAGAGGGGGCAGGACAGCAGGTGCAAGTGCAGGCAGCGAGACGGGGTCGGGGAGCCAGCGTTTGCTAAATTCTGAAGAGCGAGAGAAAGCGAGGCTGGGGCAGCCCCCTGCGCCCTCCCCCACAAGCACTGGCCCTGCAGAACCAGGCGGTGGCCGGAAGCCCCATGTCGTGCCACGGCCTTCGCCCCGCCCCGCCCAGCGCCCCGCCCCTCGCCCTGGAATTCGCCTCGGCTTAGGGACCTCCCCTCTCCCCTCCCAGGCAGTATCAAAGCCTCGCCCCTTCTGCGACCAAGCACCCCGGGGAGGCGCGGGCTCTCGGCCTGCCGTGCCAGGTGCTGGGGGTGGCCCCGGGGCTGCTGCGGGAGGAGCGCCTGGACGAGCCGGCGTCTGCCCGGGGGCGTCACCCGCAGGCCCGGCCGTGGCCAGCGGGCCCGTGGGCGGACGAGGGCTTGGGCGCGCTCCCTGGCATCTGGAGGATTACTGCGTTGGCAGGGGGAGCGGGTGCTTTCAGGATTTAATTCCGGAGACTGGAGAGCGACATCAAAGGGGAAAGAAAGGAGGAGCTGGCTGGGGGGCAACGGGGCTCCCCGGGGGCGGCCGCGCCGGGCGCGGCCAGGAAATCAGGCAGCAAGCTGGCAGACCCCTGGTGGGGACTGCGCACCGCTGTCGCTCAGCTCCGCCTGCCCACCCCGTGCCCCCCACTCCCACCCCACCCTTGTGGTCTCGTGCCCTTTGCTCCTTCCTGCAGTGTGGGCCCGCTGTCTCCCCAGTTGCACAGTGGGGGCACCTTCCCAGGGTTGGGGGTCTCACCTGGGCCCCCTGACTCTGACCTGCTGGGACCTCGAGCCCACTTCAAGGACCAGAAGCCAGACCGCTGAGCCGCCCAGCTTCTCCAGGCAATGCCGCTCGGACCCTGCACAAACCCCGGGACAAATTGCTGCCTCTGTTTCCCCATCGTCTCGGGGGCCGGGCTGGGGTGAGCCACGGAGGTCGTCCCCAAGCCGAGGCAGAACGGGGCGCAGGCGGGGTGGCTGGAGAGCAGGGGGCGTAACGTGCTGCCCGGGCCACGGGGCTCGCCAGGCCCGGCCCGGGCACACCTCACTCACGACGGGCATCGGTGCCCACCATGTCTCTAGCACCTCTCCAGGGCTGATTTCCTCCACCGTGCTGGAGGGAGGTGGGCCCTAGAGGCACCTGGGACGCAGAGCAAGGAGGGCAGGGAGCTTGGGGTCCCCTGGGCATCCCGCTGCTGGCGTCCTCGGTCCCCCCTAGGAGATGGGTCCTTGTGCCTGGCAGCTGGGTCCTCCCCATGCCGGCCTCGGTGAGAGCAAACGTTCCTGCTGGGCACGGTGGAGCCGGGGACCCACGCTGTCCGTGACGGCCCAGCGAGCAGACGTCCTGGGCCGTGAGCTGGAGCGGGAGCAGAGCTGGGTGGGAAGGAGCTGGCCTCCTGCCCTCTGCGGGGACACCAGGCCCCTGCGGGAGCCCTGAGACTGGAAACCGAGCCTCGCCAGGGCCCTGTGAGCTTCCGCTGGCTTCCCCAGCTCTGCTGCCCGCCGCGCAGGCGCCTTCCATGCAGAGGGTCCCGGCCAGGTGGGGGCACCCTGAGCGGGGCACCCTGAGCGGGGCAGGGAGCTTGCTTTTCCCAGGAAAAGTCTCTGTTTGGACGTGAGAAGCCCCGTGGGGTCCCCGCGCCTCGCAGCGCGCTCCAAGGGGTGGCAACGGCGGGGTCTGCGCTGTGTGAACCCGGCCGGCGGGCTCGGCCAGGGACGGAGCAGGTGGGCCCGGGAGGCCGGCCAGCCCCTCGTGTACCTGAGGCCCCAGTGCCCTTGCCAGGGGCCCGGGGGTGCTCTCGGCAGAGGAGGACGCACAGGCAGAGCCGGAAGAAGCATCTGGAAGGTTTCTGTTCCCAAGCCTCACGCCCTTTCCTCCCCGGCTCTGAGGCCCGTGAGGGGTCAGTCGGGTGGCATCTGGGCTGGGATGCCCCCCCCGGCCTTAGCCAACCCCAGGGAGTGTCCGTGGCTGTGTGGGGGTCACGCAGGCCAATCCCAGGGGCCTGGGGCTGCAGGGGCGCCATGGGGCCCCCATCCTCCAGAAGAAAACCTGCCACGAGGGGACGTCACAGGGGCTCCTTCCCCAGGTCCCCGCCCGCAGCCCCCCCAGCCCGGGCCTCAGGAGAGCCCCTGACGGCCAGGCCGGCCCCACGGCGTCAGGCCAGCGAGGACCGCTGAGCCTAAGACCCTCCCGGCTCGTGTGTGTGTCCATGGGGCCCCCCGCCCCCAGGGCCCCACGCAGCGGCCACCCGAGAGGACGGAGCACGCCTGGGCAGGACGGCGGGCATCCCAAGGGGGGGGTCAGAGCGGGATGGACGCCTGGCGCCTGGGTCCACCCTGGAGGAGGGGCAGGGCATTCCTGGAGGGACCAAGAAATGGGGAGCCCCTTATCCCTGCCACTGGGAGGAGAGCACGGACCTCCCGGGGCCACCCCACCTCCCCGGGACAGCCGTGGGCAGCAGCGGCTCCTCTCCCAGGCTCGAGGGCGTCTTAGCCATGGCGTCCCCTCCTGGCCGCACCTGGCGAGCGAGGGGCTCCTGGGGAAACCGAGGCAGGAGTTGGTGCTTCTGCCCAGGTGACGGAGGGCGCCAGGCCGGGGATACCCCCCTCCCCAGCCTTGCTGCAGCTCCCTCTGGCCAACGCTCATTGGGCTCTCCTGCCTGACGCACTGGGGGGCAAGGAAGCAGGGCTTTCTAGCAGCCGGCACGGGAGCTGAAGGGTGAGCCGTCCCGCGGCCTTGGCCATGGGGGGTGCACGACTGCCCGGCCTCCCACGCCGCGGGCCGCGGCAGAGTGCGCAGTGAGCCCGGCTCCCCTCCCTCCCGTCCCAGGCCCAGCCTCCTGGGGCTCGCGAGGGCTGCGGGCAGCACGTGGCCGGCGGCCGGACGGCGGAAGAAGCACTGTCCCCGCCTTCACGTGGTTTACGGCCTTTACTGGGCACCTTCCGGAAGCTAGCGGAGGGTGCTGAGGCACAGGACGCGGCGGGGGGGGGGGTCCTCTTTCCACCCCCGCTCGTCCCCGGCGCCGGGGGCTCGGGCGGGCCCCTCAGTACACACCCCCTTCAGCCGCTTGTTGTCGGGGGTCGAAGGGGGACTTCAGGTGCGCCCGCGCGGCGTGGCTCACCCCCATCCTCTCCAGGGCGTAGCTCCCGCTCCTCACCGAAGTCCAGCGAGACCTGGGGGCAGAGCAGGGGCAGGTGGGCCGTGGCCCTCGCGCTGGCTCACGCCGGCCTGCGACACAGGGCCCTCGGCCCAGCCTCTCAGGACCAAGAACATGCCGCCAGCGGGGGCTCCGCGGCCCCCTGCCCCGGGCGTGCTTGGCGCTTGGGGTGCAGCCAAACTAAGGACCCACGGCCAGTGGGGTTCCCCCACCCCCACCCAGTCCCAGCACCTCTGACCCCTGGGAAAGGAGGGGAGAGAGAGAGAGCCTCTGGACGCAGGGGGGGCAGCCCGGTAGCCGGCGCAGCTGGACTCCAGGGGGCCGGGGTCCTGGGGGGCTTTCCAGGGCACACAGCATCCCCCGCCATGGAGGAGCGGAGCGCTGCCTCCAGCCTTGCCCAGCAGCGAGGGGGGCGGCTCGGCTGCTTGGGGAGGCCCGGCAGGGGTCTCAGGGCCTCCGCTCTGTTGGCGTACCCCTCCTCATTGCTGGCAGCTCTCAGCCGGGCGAACCAGACAACGAGCGGGCAAGGCTGTTGTGGACAGCTGGGGATGGAGGGGGCGGCTGGGCCTCCAGGCCGTGCGGGGTGTGGCACCGGCGGTGGGTGCAACTGCCACTCCTTGGGGCCCCTCCCAAGGCCACCCCGGCCCTTTGCCCCCGACTCCGGGGGCTGGCCTGAGGGTCAGTTAACCCCTGTGCCGTCTGGCAGACGCACTCCGGACAGCAGAGCCTGTGGCCGGGACCCCAGCCCTGAGGCGGCAGGCCAAGGGCCGGGGGGTGACGGCGCAGCCTCAGGGCGGCCGGGCACCCCGATTGCTCCCCAGCCGTCACCGTCCTCTGCGGCGGGACGTTCTGCACGGGGCGGGGGGTCACGGCTTTTCCCACCGGGGGCCGCGGGGCATTGGGTGCGACTGCTTCACGGTGTTGAGGGTAAACGCGGCGCCGCGGGAGCGCTCCCTGCCGGCGCAGAGGCCTGGGGATGCCTTGGCCTGGGCGCGGGCGAGACGTTCTCCTGCGCTTTTCCCCGTGAAGCGTGAGGCTGGACAGAGGGGTCCCGGGAACCCCTTGAAGAGGACTCAGACAGCGAAGTGGGGGTGCCCGAGTGGGAGCTCCCCGAGAGCAGGGAGCCTGGGGGTGGGCACAGCAGAGCCGACCAAGGGTGCTGCCCGCCTGTGCAGCCTGTCCTTCCGGGGGCAGCTTTCCTCACTGAGATTTGCTGGGGTGAGGGCGAACGTCCAGCGGCCACCCTCGGCCGGGGCGTGGGGACCCCCGCCTTGCAGCATGGCCGCCATTCAGGGCGCAGACCTCTGGGTGGCCGACCGCAGAGCCGGGGAGAGATGGGCTGCCAGCGCTCACCCGTACGTCGCGCCATGCTCAGGCCTGACCTCGTGGTCACATTTGCGTAAACCCAGCCCTGACCCACGGGAAGGGTTATTACCCCCATAGCAGGAGAGATGACGAGCCTGCACCCAGACCCCCCACGCGGGGCGGGTGAGCAGGTGGAGGCTGGCCCGGGCTCAGAGGAGGCCCCAGGCCCCCAGGGGCCCTCCGCCTGGCAGCCCCCCGCCACGCCAGCACGGCCGTGGCTCACGAAGGGCTCCTTCTCAACTGCCACTCTAGGGTTCTGGGAACTGGGTGTGTATCTCTACCCACTCTACAGGTGGGGAAACCGAGGCTGGGAGTCCAAGGTCACAGAGCAGGGAAAGCGCAGGGCCCGAAGGCTGCCGACGTCCCAGCCTGGGCCCTGAGCCTCTGGGCGCTGCCACAGGGCCCAGGCACCGCCCATCATGGCTTAGGACAGAGAGCCCTGGAGAGGCCACGTGGCCCTCGCCCGCAGCAGGGGCCTGCCCTGTGGCCGTTCGGCCCCCTGGGCTCACCAAACAGGTGGAGCCGTGGTGCGGGGGCTGAGCGTGGCCCGGGGCACACGCCGGGTGCTCACGACAGCCACGAGTGCCTCCTCGTCACGCCACCCAGCCTGCATGACGGAGGCCCTGGACCCAGCCTACCCCCATTTAGCATCTGTACGCTCCCCGGGGCTCCGTGTCCGGCCCACCCCAGCACGGAGGGGGCTCTGAGCTCTGCAGGCGCCTGTTTGGGTTTTAAATGGCCGCGTGGGAAAACGGGCAGTTTTCCTGGCCCAGAACACGCTGCCCCTCCCCCCGCACTTCTCAGGTCCCCGGGTGTGTGTATTTGCACCTGTGTGTGTGCACGAGTGTACGCTGTGTGTCCATGTGTGATTGTGTGTATGCCTGCGCATGAATGGGAGTGTAGGCACGTATGGTGTGTACATGTGTATGCAGACACGTGTGATGGATGCACACACGTGTGGATACGTGGGCATGTGGGAACACGATTGAGTGCATGTGTCAGCGGTCGCATGTGCATGTGAGTGCTCATTGTGTACATGTGATTGCACGTGTGACCGTGTGTGTGCACGTGTGATTGTGTATGCACGTGGTTGGTGCAAGTGTCTGCACAAGCAAGTGTGGGACCCCCCCCCCCCGCCCGGAGCCCTCGGCTGAGGCAGGGGTGGGGGTGAGATGGCGGGTGTCTCCCCCGTGGGGTTTTCTCGGGGCCCTGAGCCTGGGCTGGGAGCTGAGCAGAAGCCAGAGGCCACCTGCGTGCAAGACCGCCCTGCCCGGGGCTGGGGGCTCCTTGGAGCCACTGAGACCCGGGAGACGGCCACCCAGCGGGCGGCTCGAGGCGCTGGGCCGGGGCAGGGAGGAGGCCCTGGTGCCCAGAGCAGAGGCCGGGGGCCGCGGCCGCTCCAGCCCGAGGACCGGACACAGCGCCTCCGCCCTGGGCTCAGCGGCTTAGGCCCCGAGCCTCAGCCCGGGCTCCGCACCCTCCAGCCAGGGTGGGGCAGGGGCGTGTGGCATCATCCCTGGGTCTGGGCCTCGGGGACTGGAGAAGGGCAGCCTCGCACCCTCTGGCACCTGCACGCCTGGGGCCCAGGACCCCCCGGGCAGTCTGGGGACAAGGGTCTGGGAGAGGAGGGAGCGGAAGTGGGGAGGGGGAGCGAGGCGGGGTCCTGGGAGCACCGGGTCTGGTTCTCCGGCCCCCAGGAGCCCATGCCCAGGCACAGCGGGGGGCGGCGGCCCCTGTCACAGGCACTTGGACGTCTCCCGCAGGCCTGGCTCTCGCAAAGTCCGAGTCTTCAAAAAGAAAAGAGGGCCGTTCCCCGCGCCGCGCAGCCCCCGCCGCCCCCGCCCGCTCCAGGCCCTCGGCGCCTGCCGGGCACTGGGGACCCCGAGGGCACAGCGGCCCGAAGAGCCCGGCTCACGGCGTGGGGGGAAGGACTCACCGGCCCGCCGCTGGGGTCCCGGATGTAGCCGTAGGCGACGGTCCTGTCAAGGGCGAACCCAAAGTCGGCCCCTGCGGACGTGGCCCACCACGCGGCCGTCCCTCCAGATGGCCTCCAGGCCCGAACATGGGCACTTTCCTGCAGGGAGGGCAGGGGCGGCTCAGGTCGGGAGCCCGCCGCGCAGGAGCGCGCCCGCGTGGGCCACGGGGCGCCGGGCCGAACTGGGAGGCCGCGCAGGGGGGCCACGCCGGGGGGTTCCCAGGGACGATGGCTCCAGGAAACGAGCCCCGTGGACAGGGGAAGACCCCGCTTTAGATTTCTTTCTGAACGCTGTAAATTCTCACACCATGCCTCTTTGTCTTTTTTCCAAGTATATTGCATAATTGATTGCAGTTACTTTGTTTTATTCTCTCTGTAAAATTGTTGAAAATTCAGAATAGCAAGGCAGAGAAAACTTGAAGTTAAAATCACGGCTGTGTGGCACCCAGAGGTAACTGCAACGCCTGGTGCCCATCTCGGTCGATCTTTCCGCCACGGCATGTTGTCCGTGGCGTCCATCCAGCACCCGTGGGGTACCAGGCTCCGGGCCAGGTGCTGGGGTGCCACACGGGCCAGGCCGCTGCGCCTCGCGCCATGGGCTCCTGGGGACAGGCCCAAGCCCGGGTGACGGGCAGGGCAGGGGCAGGGCGGGCACGGGCACGTCTGGGCTGTGGCACCCTGAGGAGCGTGGGAACCCGTGGTGAACGAGAGTCCAGAAATCTCCTGGAGGGCCCCAGCTGTGGCACACGTAGGCCTGTCACCTCGGGCCTCACCACAGCCCTGCAGGAGGGAGCAGTTGTCATCCTCCATGCAGGTACATGGAGGCTCAGAGAGGGCATGGGGCTGCCCCACATCACAGAGCAGCAGCCAAGCGGGCTCCACCGCCAGCATCTCGTCTAAGCTACGGGGACGGGGTGGCCCAGAGCTGCCGGCTGACCTGCAGCAGGCCAGCCCCGATCCCCAAGCCCCTGAGCCCCCGTCCCTGAGCCCCCGAGCCCCGAGCCCCCGAGCCCCTGAGCCCCTGAGCCCCCGAGCTCCCAAGCCCCTGAGCCCCTGAGCCCCCGAGCCCCCGAGCCCCTGAGCACATGAGCCCCCGAACCTGTGAGCCCCTGAGCCCCCAAGCCCCCCAAGCCCCGAGTTCCCGAGCCCCCGAGCCCCTGAGCCCCCAAGGCCCTGAGCCCCTGAGCCCCCGAGCCCCTGAGCCCCTGAGCACATGAGCCCCCGAGCCTGTGAGCCCCCGAGCCCCCAAGCCCCAAGCCTGTGAGCCCTGAGCCCTGAGCCCCCAAGCCCCTGAGCCCTGAGCCCTGAGCCCCCGAGTCCCGAGCCCCGAAGGCCCCGAGCCCCCGAGCCCATGAGCCCCCAAGCCCCCGAGCCCGTGAGCCCCCGAAACCCCAAGCCCCAAGCCTGTGAACCCTGAGCCCTGAGCCCTGAGCCCTGAGCCCCGAAGGCCCCGAGCCCACGAGCAGAGAGCGCTGTGGCTGGGAAGCTCGCGCCCGCCAAGGCTGTTCCGGAAGGCGTCGTTAGGCCTCAGGTACCTCAGAGGACCCTCTGGGCTGTGAGGGCCCATCAGTACCCCCGGCCGCCGTGCCCCAAATCAGAGCTGCGGTGCCCCCAGGAGATGGACAGGCCATCACGCGGGAGGCCAGAGCAGCTGCGGATGACGGCGAGCCCCGCTCTGCTCACACCCCCGGCTCGCCACCCATCGCCCGCCACACTCGTTTGGAAGGTTCCAGAAGGCTGGGAGAAGTGGCACCATGTGTGGCTGGCTGTCAGCTCCAGATCAACAGAGCCAAAGACACCTCGTCTCCCTGGCAACCACTGCCGCTTGGGTTCCGGGCTGGTGTCAGCAGTGGGCCCGATGCCAGCCCCTTGCTCCACCTGTCATGAAGACATCGCAAGCCTCGAAGTCCCCCTTCCCGCCGTCGCGCTGAAACCCGAGTGTGAACCAGCACTCTTGGGCCCGGGACGTGTGACGTGCTCACGCAGGCCCCTGCGCAGAGCCGAGGGGTCAGGCCCCCCGAGGCGGGGGCTCTCGCTCCATCGCGGGCCTGTGGCCGGGCGGGAGCCACCTGTCCCTGGAGCCTGTTGTCATTTCTAAGGGGGACGGCAGCGGAGAGCGTTTAGCTGGGACTCAAGGGGGGTCGCCGCTTGGTGACCGGGCAAGAGTGGCCGTCCTTGGCCCTGACCACTCCCGTGGAGCGCCTGTGCATCTGCTTCCTCCAGCATCTACGCGTCCCCACGGGGCCCGCCCCCAGCCCCGGCCCTCAGGAAGGGGTCTCAGTGGGCACCCCTGCTCTGGAGCCAGACGGGCTCGCCTGGACCTCAGCCCTGCCCCGGGCGGGGTGGGAGGCCGCGGGTGCCCGCGCACTGCTGGGGACACTCACTCGTCCACGGTGAAGCACACCAGGCGCCGGGGCACGCCCGCAGCCCGCTGCCTCTCCAGGGCCTCGCGCCCCAGGAAGGGGATGGGGGACTTGAGCTTGCAGGTGAAGGCCAGGCCCGCCTCCAGGGGGCTGTCGTCCGGCCGCAGGTCCGTGTGCCAGTGCCGGTAGCCTGGGGGCGAGGGGGAGAGCCGCAGGGTCAGCCCGGCGGGGGCAGCCCCCGGGAGACTCACACGGATGCCACCACCCGAATCCTCCCGTCAGAGCCACTCCTGTGATGTGGGCAGGAAGGGGCATCCTCGGCCCCGGAATGTTCCTCTGGGCAAACTCGCCCAGACGGGACTGCCTCGGCCGGCCTTCCAGGCCTTGGGGGGGGGAGTGGCGAGTGGGCCTGGCCAGGTGGCCGGGCACGCCCACCCCGCAGCCCCCTCCGATGCGCCCCACGTCCCGCCCCGTGGCCGAGCGGCTGGGCTTCCTCTAGGATCTGGTGGAGGCGCGGAGGGGCTGGATTTGAACCCGGCTCCGGCACTTGGCTGTCGTCCTCGCGCCGGCAGGCGTGCACGGTGACTCAGGTCGGGGGCCGCGGGGAGGGGCGGGGGGACACGGACAGCTTCGTGGGGCACGGCATGAGGGCTTCTCTGCCCCCAGGCTCGCCCCGAGCTGGTCCCGCGGGGCCAGTGCCCCAGGACAGGCCCACCCGTGCCAGGCAGACCCTGGCTCACCTTTCTCAATGCTCAGTGAGTCGATGGCCCGGTACCCAGCGTTGACGAGGCCGAACTTGGCGCCCGCCGCCATCACCGCCTGGTACACGGGCACGCAGGACGCCCGCGGGACGTGCAGCTCCCAGCCCAGCTCCCCAACGAAGGACAGCCGCATGGCCCGGACCTGCGGGAGACGCGGCGCTCAGTGGGGCGGGGAGCTGGCGGCCCCACCGTTGACCGGCGCCGGGGCCAGGCGGCCGAAAAGCGGCCAGGCGAGCGCCCCGCACACCTCGAGGGTGATGGCGGGTGCTGGCGCAGGGAGGGGGCGCCGAGCTCCCTCTAAGGCACCCTGCATTCCCTGTGGCCGCCATACCGAATTTTCACAAACTGGACGGCCTGCAAGTAATAAATAAAATAAACCTTAAAAAAAAAAAGAAGTAAAAGCATACAAGAGTCTCTCTAAACGGTCATCCCAATTTGATCCATACATTAAAAAAAAAAAAAAAGAAATCTCTTCCCCCAGTTCCAGAGGCCGGAAGCCCAAAATCCAGGGGCCGGCTGCGTCCCTCCTCCCGCCGCTCTCCTGGCTTCTGAGGTCCCAGTCTGCGTCCCTCCCGCCTCTGCATCCGTCTCGCCCTGTGTCTCTGCGCCTGGTCGTCTCTTTGGAAGGACACCAGCCACTGAGTGTCGCCCCCCCAAGCCCCTCTGCAAAGACCCTCTTTCCACATGAGGTCATATCCCCAGCTCCAGGGCTTAGGACGTGGACACATCTTTTGGGGTCACCATTCAGCCCCTCACAGCAGCCCTGGCAAGCCTCTTAGCTACCTTTGGCCTCGATCTACCCGCCTATAAAATGGGGTCATGACTCCCTGGCTTTATGCTTCCAGAAGCTTCTGAGGTGCCCCACGAGGGAGCCTACGGGAGGCAACAGCCCTGCCGAGAGCCCTGCTGGGGGCCGGAGGGACAGAGGCGTCGAGGGGAGGGGTGGCCGGGCGCTGAGACAGCTGCTCCCGGATGCCACGCGCCCGCCAGCCTGGCACAGCTCTGCCCCGGGCACTCAAGTCTGCAGAGCACGGGCCGGCTCCGGCCAGCGCCATCCTGCGTGCTGAGCGCCCAGAAGCAGGCACCAGCCTGGGAGGGTGGGCCCAGGCTGGAAGGGGCCGTCACCCACGAGGCCACTCCCGCAAGAGGCCACGCAGCTGCAAGGGCGCAGAGCTGGGGCGTGGGGGGCTGTGGAGAGCAGGAGGGACGCTGTGGGGAGCTGGGGGGCCGCTCATCAGGCTGCGGATTCGTCCTTGACCGGGGATGCTCCTTGCAGGAGAGCCGAGCCCCAGGGCGAAGGCGGATCTATTCCTGGGCGCAGCCGGGGATGGAACCGCCCCCCCACGAAAGGTGCGTCTGGGGTGCGCGCCCGTGTGTAAACAGGACCTTTGGGAGATGTTGGCATTAGTTAAGGGGAGGCCAGTCGGAACAAGAGGGCTCTGAATCCAGATGACCAGGAGATGCCAGGAGGCCGGGGCAGCTGGAGAGGAGCGAGAGGTGGCCGTGGAGCGAGGGTACTTCTGATGGCGGGTGCGGGCGCGGCCTTGCCGCCATCTTGATTTTGGACCACGCCGTGGGCCAACAAGGGCTGCCGTTCACGGCAGCACACGTGCGGTGTTTGGCATAGCAGCGCTGCGCAAACAATGACCCCACGGTTGCGGGATTGTTACCTAAACACCCCCGGCGATACAGAAACGGAGGCTCCGAGAGGTGCCACGTCTGGCTTGGGAGGCACAGCGCGTGACGAGCCCGACTCTGCAGGGAGCGTGCGTCCCTGTGCTCCTGGCACGGCCCCCACCAGGACCCACTGCTCCTCCATATCCATTCGGGGCTCCCGCTGCACGGGGGCGCCCCAGCCCTGCCCAGCGGCCGAGACCTCCCCCGCGGAGGTCACCTTCACGCCCGCCTGCCTGGCCGCGTGTCATCTACACGCCCAGCGTCCCCAGTGTGGGGACGTCCTCCAGTGCCCTCTTCCTGGCCCTCAGGGAAGTCCCAGGAGCCCCAGTGTCCCCGTGTGGGCCTGAGCGTCCAGCCTGGGACCTGTCCAGAGTGGAGCGAATCGCAGAGCCCACCGATGTCGAAAAGCCCACCCCAGCGCAGCTCGTGCTCCCAGGACTGCCCAGTGCAGCTGCTACCAGGAGGGCATCTGCCCAGGAGGAGCGCAGCTGTCCCCAGCCCCGGGACCAGCTCCCTGCAGAGCTGACCCTTCCACCGGGCGGGGCTGAGCAGCTGGAGGCTCAAAGCCTTGGGCACGGCGCGATTTTCTCCGGGTTGCCATTTGCCCGGCTCTCTCAAAATTGACACAAGAAAGCGTCCCGGTGGCATTTCGCTGGCTCCCTAGTGCCAGCCTGAGCGCCCGGCGAAGACGGCTCTGCCAACGGGGTTCTAATTTTAGGCCACCTACGGAGGAGCCTGGGGCTCAGAGCCAACCTCATTGTGACACATAATTTAAAAATAATTTCTCAAGCACACCTACCGCTGGCCCTGCAACTGCTGGCTCACCATCAGATGGGCACCCCTCCCGGGGGTGCTGGGGCGGGAGCTTGGTGCGGACGCACGGGGGGAATGGAGGCAGCATGCGTGCGAGGGCAGGGGCGGTGGGGTCTGCTCCCCTGTGCCCCGTGCCCGGAACAGCTCCCAGGAGGCCCTGAACCCAGAGCTCCTGATGGTGGGAGGAGAGGGCACGGGAGCAGGTGGACCTCGCTTCCCAGCTCGGGGGTGAGGAACTCGGGGAGCGTCCACGTCACGGCACCACCGGATCCCCAGGCACCTGGCGGTCTCCCTACCCGTGGGGTCAATGAGTGAGGGAATGGCTCCGGCTGCTCCAGACAGGCTGAGGATGAGGGGACGCGGCGCGCGGGCTGACTCAGCTGGGCTCGGCGCCGCCCCCGCGAGCCAGCCTCTCGGCTGCAGCACCCCATCTGCTAAACGGGCTGAGGCCAGTGCTTGCGAGCACCAGGTTGATGGAGAGTGCAGTGCCTGACCCAGGGTCTCGCTCAGGAGACGTTGACTCGGGTGGACTGAAAGCCCCGAGCTGGGGGCGGAACCCGCTGGCAAGTGGAGTCCCCCGCTCTCACAGGAGCTGCCGGCAGTGGCCAGCGCAGGGGTCAGCCCGGCAGGGAAACCCTTGACTCCGTGGATGGGACCGTGAGCCCGGAGGGCCTGCGTGGCGTGAACGAGGTGCTTTGGCAATGTTGGTGCAGCAGGAAGGGGAGTCCAGGACCGCGATGCAGCGGTGGCAAGTGCAAGGGAGAAGGCTCAGCACAGGGGCTGAGTGGGCAGGTGCACCTGCGTCCACAGCGGAATACGGAGGTGCTAGAGAGGAGGCAGCAGGGGCCATACCTTGAAAGGTAATGGCAGAAAAGTTTCCAGAATTGAAGGTTGTGGCAGTTTGAGATAATTTTATGAATCCCCAAAAGAAAAAGATGATGTTTTTAAGCCGGTCTATTCCTATGGGTGCGATACCCTTTGATTGCATTAAACGTGGTCGAGGGAACTTTGATTAGATCACTTGGTAAGATCGCTTCGGGGCTTCTGATTGGACTGCACCAGTGAGGCGGGGCTCAGGTCGAGTCTCTGCCCTCTTGCTGGATCTGGTATAAATGAGACAGACAGACACAGGAAACGGAACCACGTGTGGCCCTGCCTGGTGAGCGGGGACTAGAGGCTCGCACAGAGCCCCCAAGAGGCTGGGCCACGGAGCAGATCAAGAGGAGACGAGCCCTGCTGGATGCCTGAACCTGACAGCTGAACGCAGGAAGGAGGCAGGACAGCCGAGGCTGAGTAAGCGGCCTGGAGGGAGGCCAGCCCTGCGCCCGGCTGCCCTCGGCTGAGCACAAACCTCGGCAAAGAGGGCGGCCACCGCGCTTCGACACGTGGCAGCTGACTCTGGTGAGAAAGCACCTCTGATGCCTTAATTTGGACTTTTTGCAGCCTTGGACTGTAAGCATTTACCCCGAATAAACCCCCTTCATTTCTGGCATTTTGCCCTGGCAAACTAGAACAGACGCCGTGAGCTCCCAGAGTGCAGAAGCACAACGAGCTCCAAGCAGGAGAAATTAAACAAATCACTGCCTAGAAAATGTGGTGGCGACCATCGAGCAGCAAAAGGGGAGAGGAGGGTTCATAGAAGGAACTCGGGAGGGACGCCAATGACCGCCGAGAAGGCACCCGGAACTGCCTACAGACGTGCCCCTGGCGACGCGAGATGCTCTGCAGCTGTAGAGACGCACCTTTCAGAACACTCAGCCAGCGTGGCTGACCAACCACCCCGAAGGCACATCTTTAAGAGCAGGTGCAACGGCGATTTTTTTTTAAAGATTTATTTATTTCTCTCCCCCCCCCCACCAGTTGTCTGTCCTCTGTGTCCATTCACTGTGTGTTCTTTTGTCCGCTTCTATCCTTATCAGTGGCACGGGAATTTGTGTCTCTTTTTGTTGCATCATCTTGTTGGCAGCTCTCCATGTGAGTGGTGCCATTCCTGGGCAGGCTACACTTTCTTTCACGCTGGGTGGCAATCCTTACGGGATACCCCTGCGTGGCATGGCACTCCTTGTGCGCATCAGCACTGCGCATGGGCCAGCTTCACACAGGTCAAGGAGGCCCGGGATTTGAACCCTGGACCTCCCATGTGGTAGATGGATGCCCTAACCACTGGGTCAAGTCTGCTTTCCCTGCAACAATGATTTTTCAGGTGAAGACAGTTTATCATTGACAAGTGCTTATCGAAAGAACTCATAAAGGACAGATTTCAGAAAAGAAGGGAACTGTGGGTACAGGCTCCTAAACAGCCGCAGGTGGTTGCCCTGCAGGTGAAGGCAAAGTCAAGACGAAGGCAGGGGAGTGTGGCTGGCGGGAAGCGGCGCGGAGGTCTGTGGGCCGAGGCGGACACGGCGCTCCCGCTCAACGTGCCCTCCCCGGGGTCGACTCTGAGTCCTGTTTGAAACAGTTGCCTCGGCGTCAGGCTCCAAATGAGCGGCGCTGACGAGGAAGCCGGGAGGCCCGGCAGCGTCTGAGCACGCGCTCCCTGCCTCGTGGCACCTGCAGCCTGTTACCAGTAGACAAATTCAGCTCCGCAAATAGAGGCTGGGCCAGGACCTTCAGTGCCCGCAGTCTGCTTGGTTTGGACCCACGGGGAGCTGAGGCTCCCTTGCCTGCTCGGTCCCAGCCCGGTGGCAAGGATTTGGGAACCGAGAGGGATTGAGGGCGCAGGGCTCTTTCCAGGGGCTGGCTCTGCTCCCAGCCAGGTGGCCTGCCGAGGCGGAAGCTTCCTGGGGCTTGGGCTCCTTGGCTGCAGCATGGGGACGATGGGCGGCCCTTCCAGGAGCGGGTGACGAAGAGCAGGTCAGCAGGGAGGGGCTCCCCCTGTCCCGCAGGCCTCTGCAAGTGTCCTTCCTGTCATCCAGTACCTTTCCCCTGCAGAACTGGTCGAGGGCCCTCTCCTTTTGGAAGAGCTGGGGTCTTGGACCCCTTCCCCAGAGGCTGCCTGGCCCTGGGTGGAGTTCCGTGGGGCATCTCGGGTCCCCGTGGCAAGAGGGTCCTCCCCTCTCCTCCACCTGCCCGGGGCTGCCCGGCACAGCATTCCTGTCCCCTTCGGCCTCAGTCACAGTGTCCAGCAGGCTGGAGGCGTATCGGCCCCAGGAGGCCAGGTCAGGGCCAGGCTACCGTGGAAGGCTCCAAGGCCCCCGGAGCACGGCGGGCGGCAGGCCACGTCTGCTTGAACCCACACGCAGTGACACCCCAACAGCCGGAGAGGAGGAGCGAGCCCAGGGCGGGGGACGCCCGTGCGCAGACGTCCCGCTGGCCATCAGGGTCCCGGGCACCCGAAGCCGCCGCCAGCCCTCCCGGCAGGTGCCGTGGTGGCCGTGTGGGGGGCCCGGACCCACCAGGCTTGCCTCTGGGTCCCTGTGCCCCTCTCGGGCCCCGGCCCCTCCTCCCGAGGCCACGATGCTCGCAGTGCTTCCTTCCGCGGGTTTGCGAGAGCCCGTGACAAAGAAACAGCCCACGTCGAAGCCCAGGCACGGCGCGCGCTATTCGTGAGAGGGTGCTGCCCACACCCCCATTTTTACAGGAGGGGAAACTGGGGCTCTGGGAGTTGAAGCCCTTTGCCCGAGGCCCAGCTCTTGTGGGTGTGGGGAGCAGTTGGGGAGCATTCACTGATCTCCTCAAATCAACTCCCGCAGTGGCGATTTCGAGCGGCCATTTTCAATTTCAATTACAGCTTTCCTGGAAGGGCCGCCGCCAGCGCGTGCCAGCTGGTAGGAGCCGGTTCCAGCTCGTGCTGACCAGCCTCGCAGCAGGCAGGTGGCGGGGCTGGAGAGCAAGGCTCGAGCCCCCACGAGGTACCCCCTCCCTGCCCTCGCTGGGGTACTGACGGGGGGTACGTCCAGGTGTTGCTGAAACGCGGGCATGGTGCCCGGCTTGCGCTCAGCAGCCCCGAAGCCAGCGTGGCGTGCGTATCTGGCCGGCCGCCCGGCCTCCGAGGCTGCTGGCCCTAGACTGGGACTTCTGAGTCCAGGGAGGTGCTCCACCAGTCCCCGAGGCCGAAAGGCCATGCCGGCACCCAGGACGGGGCGGTGGGGTGCGCCCCGGGGCTGCTCCAGACCAAGTGCAGGTGAGCCTCGTGGAAGGGCCCACGCAGACGCGCCCACACACCCAGGCCGACCCGCCCAAGTGTTCGGAGCACGCTTGCTCAAGGCCGTGTGCAGTTTCCAGGGCGCGTGGCTGTGTAACACCACAACACGCCAGGCACGCGCTCAGCTCCCTCAAGTAAGTGAGAACCCCCAGCGTCCCAAAGGCCGGCATCGGAGCACGCGCAGCCTTCAGCGGGGCCTTACCCGCAACCCTCTGCGGGGTGTTCAGTCCATCTCCAGGTTTCAAACCCTCTGGAGGCCCCCATGTCACCCTTGATCCTAAGAATATTCCCCAAGGGGGAGGGGTCATACCCTCCAGTTTGCCATGGGAGTCACAGATGGGGGAAGTGGTGGTGGAGGTGGTGATGATGGGAGTGGGGTGATGATGGTGACAGTGCTGGAGTTGGTGGTTGTGGTTTCAGTAGTGGTGGTGACAGTAGTGGAGGTAGAGGTGATGGTGGCTGTACTGGTGGAGGTGGTGATGGTGGTGGTGATAGTGGTGGAGGTGGTGATGGTGGTGATGGTGGTGGTGGCGGTGATAGGGGCTGGTGGTGGTGACTCTGGTGGTGGGGGTGCTGTGATGGTGATGATGGTGGAGATGGTGATGGTGGTGACGATGGTGGTGATGGTGGAGGTGATGGTGGTGGTGGTGATGGTGGTGATGGTGGTGGTGGCGGTAACAGTGACTGGTGGTGGTGACTCTGGTGGTAGAGGTGCTGTGATGGTGACGGTGGTGGTGGTGATGGAGATGATGGTGACAGTGGTGGTGATAATGGTGGAGATGGTGATGGTGGTGACAATGGTGGTGATGGTGGAGGTGATGGTAGTGGTAGTGGTGGTGACAGTGGCTGGTGGTGGTGACTCTGGTGGTGGAGGTGCTGTGATGGTGACGGTGGTGGTGGTGATGGTGATGATGGTGACAGTGGTGGTGATAATGGTGGAGATGGTGGTGGTGGCGGTAACAGTGGCTGGTGGTGGTGGTGGTGGAGGTGCTGTGATGGTGACGGTGGTGATGGTGGTGATGGTGGTGAGGGCAGTGACGGTGATGATGGTGGAGGTGGCGGTAGTGGTGGTGACCGGTGGCGATGGTGATGGTGGTGGTGATGGTGGAGATGGTGATGGTGGTGGTGATGGTGGAGGTGGCGGTAGTGGTGGTGATAATGGTGGAGATGGTGATGGTGGTGATGGTGGAGGTGATGGTGGTGGTAGTGGTGGTGACAGTGGCTGGTGGTGGTGACTCTGGTGGTGGAGGTGCTGTGATGGTGACGGTGGTGAGGGCAGTGACGGTGATGATGGTGGAGGTGGTGGCAGTGGTGGTGACTGGTGGTGAAGGTGATGGCGGTGGTGAATGCTCGGGTTTCAAGAAGCTGATGCAGCTACGGGTCAGCCCCGGAGACACAGCCCTCCGTGGACAGCGGCAGGGTCTGCAGCGCTGGAACGTCAGCCTTCCCTGGCCAGGCTCCCTGGGCAGTGCCCAGGGGAGAAAGGCCGCACGGCAGCCCCTGGTGAGGTTCTGGCCCACCGCGTCTAAACTGCACTCCCAGGGCCTCCCTGTCCACCCTCCTCACTGCAGCGAGACCCTGCTCTTGCACCCTCATCACAGGAAGATCTCACTGAACCTTCCGGCGGGCGCCCCAAAGGCCTTTGGCCGCCCACGGCTTCCTCGGCTGCACCCATGCAACTGCCCACAGCCTCCCAGGCTCCCAGCACCAATTTGCAAAGGCTGTGCCAAGTAACAGTGAAGGTGGCGGCCGAGCCCCAGGTCTTGGCGCCTCTGCCGGGCACGGCGCTGACCTCCGCGTGCGGTGGGGAGTGCCCCATCCTCAGCGAACCGAAGTCCACTGCCACGGCGAGGAACTTCCCACCTCCAGAGAGAGGAGCTCAATTATTCAATTTCCTTTTGGCTTGAAATTAATTCCCAGAAGAGAAGCGCCGACCCCCTCCCCCCAAGGAGCTTCGGGCCTCGCGCCTGCTGCTCTCCGGTGGGGGGGTTGTCCTCAGCACGGCGCCGGGAACACCGTGTCTCCGCGTCCACGGGCTGGGCTGCGCTACAGCTGACACCCTGGGAAGCCAGGACAGCTGGCCCCTTGGCTGCGAGTGGACAGTACACTCCTCCCGGCCGCCTGCTCCCTCCTCTAGGAATTCAAGGTCATGAATTCTGGGACGGATGCAAACATCTCAGAGGAGAACCCTTAGGACATGACAGCGACGCTGAGCCGGGCATCTCCGCGCAGCACGTTTCTGTCGTGAGGGTGGGTCGTGTGCGGCAGACCCTGCCCCCGCCGGGCCCCGGCCGTGCGGCCCCCCCATCGTTCCTCGCTTCTCCTTTGACCAGCAGGCTGGCCCGATCGCACAGGCTCCCACATTCCTCTCCGACATCCGGTGGGTTGGAACCCAATTTATCTCCTGTGAATTCCTGGCCCGGCTCCCGTCCCAGCCCGGCATTTCTTCACGCTGGCGGAGGGACAGAGCGTCAGCACATTTTTAAGCCGGCTCAAGATACTATTCAGGAGGAGACAGAATTCTCCCTGGAGTCAGAGAATTCAGGCTGTCTGGACAGGCTCAGGGGACGGCCCAGAAAGGCGATGAGATACTGTCTAGCCTTCGCGCTGCAGACGGGGAAACTGAGGCCAGAGAGGCGGTCCCCTGAAAGCTTGGGGCAGGACGACCAGAAGCCAGGCCTGGGGGCTCCCTGAGACCCCTCTGCCTGCCCCATCTGTGGCCGCAGAGGGAGGGGCCAACCCCAGTGTCCCTGCAGCCTGGAGCTGAGCCAGAGGCCGGCCAGGGGACAGAGGGGACAGCACGTTCAGACCTGGGCCTCTGGGGGCCGGCCAGCCCACTCAGCAACACCAATGGACCAAAGCCGTTGCTTGTTTGCCCCCTGGGGACCCCCAGGCACCCCGGGCACCCCCGGCCTCTCATCTCCCAGGGGCTGGACACCCCTGGCTGCCCAGTGACCCCAGGCCCCCCCGGGGTCGGGACAGGGTCCTCACGGCCGGAGGTGCAGGACATGGCGCCTGTGCCCGGAGGCTGCCACGCTGCCCCCTGAGCAGATGAGGAGAAGGACGGGCGTGCAGCGTGCTCAGGCGCTGTGTCTGGGGCGTGGGCTCCAGGGTGAGACGGGGCGGCCCCCTGGCCTCTCCCCACCTTGCCCCACGGGGCCCGAGGACATCAGTCAGCCGGGGACACAGCAGGACAGGCCCTCGGGCGGCGAGCATCGAGTCCATTGTCCTGTGGGTGTCCAGACTCCCTACGAGGCAGCAGCGGTCCCCGGTCCCTGAGGCTGGCTGCCTGGCTGGCCCGTTCCGGGGGCACGGGGCTGAGCCTGGTTCTAGAGGGAGCCCACCCAGAGCCGGGGGGCCTCTGAGGGAGGACAGAGCCCCTGCCCTCCAGCACCCACACCCTCCTTGGGGTGGGGGAGTGACATGCGGCCCCGCCCAGTTGGCCCTGGATAGACCCCGGGGAGGCCTGGGGGGGCTGGCAGCGCCCCGTGCTCCTGCCCAAACCCCCGCCCCGCACGAGCCCCCGGCCCCCAGGCAGAGCTATGGGGCAGACGCCCCGAAGAGGCCAGGGGCGCTTCTCCCCCCGCCGCTCAACCCCGTGTCCCCTCCGCTTAAGCCGGTTCCAGCAATTACACTGTGACTCGGACAGCAGGTTCTAGAAATGACCAGGGCCCCAGAAACAGGGCCGCGTTCAAAGGCTCTGCAGGCCATTCCTCGAGCGAGGCTGCTTGAGCCGCAAGACGACCACACGCCCATCGAAAGGGAGACGTTTAAAGGAACAGGGGAACCCTGGCACCGCCAGCAGGGGACCCCGACTCCAGGGCTGGGGGGCGGCTCTCAACAGCTACGGCTCCCGGGCAGGGGCCGGGAGGGCGAAATCAGGCAGGACCCCTCGTCCTCAGAGCCTGCGCGTGTCCCCGGGATGCCCTGGGAGGTGACCCCGCTGTCACCTCTTGAGCCAGACGCCGCCCGCAGACGCCAGCAGCTCGGGGCTTTGCCTCAACAGCCCGACGCCCCCACTCTGTGCTCGAGCCAGCAGAGGCCACGTCCAAGGCCGGACGGGAGTGCTGGGGCCAGGTCCCCGCCCAGGGGCCTCCACGCCGCATGGTCGGCACGGGTCAAAAAAGGAGCATTATTTTGAAGGCCATAAATTCTTATTTGTTTCACAAACGCGACAGCCGGTCCCAGAGGAGGCAGGTGGGACACGCTACCTGTGCACCCCATGGCGCCCCACGGCCTGGCCCGGCCCCGGAGAGGCTCAGGCTGCAGTCTGGCCTCCAGGTCCGCCTGGACCGAGAGCTCCTGGGCGCGGCAGGTGGAGGGCCGGGGTGGCCAGGCCGGGGCGGCAGCCAGGGCTGGACAGGGCCGGGGGAGGGCCGCAGCTGGGGCCGCCTGGCCGGGAACAAGTCCCAGCTGCCTCTCTGGCCGCGGCTCCACCGGTGGGAGGCAGGGGCTGCGCACCCGGCCCCTCTCCCCTACCAACACCCAACCTCAAGCGGCGAGACGGCCCAGACCAGGCAAGGCTGCTCGGGACCCCCTGGGGGCCGAGGGGCTAGGCGGAGGTCGTGGGGCTGCAGTGGCCTGCGGGCAGGGCTGTGCCGCTCTCCTGGAGCATCCACCCTCTCTGGTCCCAGCAGCCAGCTCTGCACCAAGGAGGCAGGAAGCAAGCTAGACGGAGACCCCCCCAGCTTCCTGCCCCCAGACGCAGCCTCCAGGGAGGGAAGGCGGGAGCAGGCCGGGACGGAGCGCGCGGCCCTGCGGTATGGCCTTTATCTGCGCTCTGCTCTGGCAGCCCCGCTCGCGCGCTGTCTGCGCCACGTTGTTTATTTGCTCACAGGACCTAGCGTGGTCCCCGGGACCCCCGCCCTCTGCAGGCTGCAGTCGTCACCCCAACACGCCTTGGCCCCGTCCCACCAGCACTCCCAGAGGCACGCGTGGGAAGGAGAGGCGAGGAGGGTGCGCCCCAACGCCGCGGCCCGCCCACCCACCGCCCTCCTCCCACCTGGGCGCGTTTCTCCCTCGGCCGGGCGGCCCAGCTGACCTCTCTGGGGTCACTTCCCCTATCTACCAGGTGGCCTAACGCTTCCTGCGTCCCGAGCTGCTGGACAGGTGAGCACCCGGCTCAGTACACCTGGCTGCAGGTGGCCAGCCCGGCATGCCGGCTGACGTCAGGGGAATGGTGGACCGGGGTCTCCACAACCCCAGGACACGTGGCAACGCCCAGAAGCATTTTCAAGCGTCACAGCCTGCGGGGGGGTTGCTCCTGGCCACGGGGGCGTGGAGACCAGGGAGCTGCGGAGCGCCCCCCAGGACGGCTGCGCCCCCAAGAAAAAGAGCCATGGGGTCCAGACGTCAGAGGGGCCGAGGCTGGGAGGCCCGTCCAGAACCCTCCACGCCGGGGCGACCGCTGAACGAGAACGCCCGCCCGTGCAAGGGGCTCCGAGCGCGGCCCGCGCCCGGCACACGGGAAGCCGGCGTTGAGCAGAGGCGCGTTTCGCTCTGCCCGTCTGCTCCTCGCCTCGGCCCGGTGACGTCAAAGCAGAAGATTATTTTCCAACGAGGAAGGCGAGGCCGGGAAAGGCACACGCTGGCCCCGAGCTGCCGCCAGGGGCCCCACCCCAGGGTCCCAGGCCCTGACCCGGTCCACGTGCTGAGAAGAGACGGGCCGCAGCTCCTGGGCTGGAACTTTCTGGAGCTCGGGGGTTGCGCTCTGCGGGGGTCTGGCCATGCTCCTGCTGACCCCCCACCCCGTGCCCAGGTGCCACAGGACAAGCTGTTCCTCAGGGGAGTGTGATTCCTCGGCTGCCCACGGCCCCGTTATTTCCAGGGCAGCGGAGGAAGCGGCACGTCCACCTGACGCAGGAGCGCGAGCTGGTGCCTCAGTGGAGGGGGCCACCGAGGACAGCAGGACGGGCAGCCGGGCCGCGGCCACTCCCCGCAGAGCTCCCCGAGCCCCTGCGCCCAGGGCGGCCGTGCTGTGGTTTGGCCCGTGTGACCCCTGAGGTTCCGGCAGCCCACGAGGCCGGACCGGCTCGGCCCCCGGTCCCACCTCCCGGCTCCGCGGGCTGGGGGGCGGTGGTGGCTGGTACCTACCAGGTGCCCGGCGGCTCTGGCCAGCCTGTGGGTGGAGAAGGGGAAGGCCTCATCGCTCAGGTCGGCGTCCAGCACCTCCTGGAGGATGGCCCGGCTGTGGGCAGAAGCGCCGGTCAGTCGGACGCCGGACACCTGCCCAGGGCCCCCGCGTGCCCAGCCTGCGGCTGCGCCGCGACAGGACAACCGGCCGCCGGAGGAGCACCTCCCGACCTCCCGGCAGTCAGGGGAGAAGCGGCCCCCCTGGGGACGGCGGCCGGGGCCAGCAGAGCCGGAGCAGGGCGCCCGTGGGCCCCGATCCGCACGTGGGCTCAGTGGAGGGTCCCCCGATCCCAGCCCCTCCCCGACCCCAGCTCCTTCCGCCTGCCGGGATCACCGAGGCCCCTCGCCTGGCGGCTGGCCCCGGAGACCCTCGCTTGGCGTGGAAGAGCACGGCGGCTTGTCGAGGCTGACAGAGGTCAGCACTGAGCCACGCCCCTGGAAGGGGCTCCTCGGCCACACCCCGTCCTCTGCTCCCCCCGCATCCTCCCCCCAGGCACCCGGGCGACGCCGGATGCGGGCTTTCCGATGGCGATGCCGCAGGCCCCGCCGCGCCCTCGCGCCTTCTGTCCTAAATCATAGCACGCTCGCACACGCGGGCAGCTCACCACTGGCCGGCGGACCCCGCGCGGCTGGGCTGTCTTGTCACCCCCGCCCCAGCGCCGCGTGGCCCAGAGTAGGTGCGCAGGCCACGCGTGGTGAAGTAACAGACCTCGAGGGCTGCAGCCGCGGTCTCCAAGGAGACCTTCGCCTCCTGGCCACCCCGCCCCGCTGGCCTCATCCCCCGTTTAAGTCTCTGGCATCTCTCGGTCACCTCCTCCAGGAAGCCTTCCCTGACTGCCTTGACACGCCCCCTGTCGGGCTGCCTCTCACACTGGGGGTCCTTGTCCCCCGCTAAGCTGGAGCTCCATGCCATAGGGCAGGCACTCGGTGGTCACGATGGGGCAGGTGGCTGCCCCTTACCCCCCACGGGGGTCCTGCAGCCCAGAAGTCAAATACCAGAGGAGGGGTGCGTCGGCCACCCCCGTGGCCCCTGCGCGGCTGTAACGAGGGGGAGGAGACCGGTCCCGAGGCCGGCATGTCCATCCCCTTGGCTGGCCCTGTCCCTCGGGCGGCCCCGCGGCCCCCCACACTGACCTGGGCCCCGAGGCCTCGCCCCAGAGGCCGCGCAGTGAAGCCCAAGACCGCGGCGCCCGGGGCCTCTCGGGCCAGGGTCGTGAGCTCAGCCCCAGCAGGTGCCCTGGGACGCGGACGTTGGCGCTGGGCTCCCCCGGGGGATGGCCCACCCCGACCCAGCCCCTGGTGCCCGGACCTCCCCGGGCCAGGAGCTGGGCGGCCCCTTCCGTCGTCGCTGCGCCGGATCCCGCCACAGTCCTTCCGGCAGCCGTCCCCACTCCCTTCGTGAGAAACCCCGGGCTGCCCCCCGGCTGCCCCCTGGCCCCTGGCCCCTGGCCCCCGGCCCCGGCCCCTGGCCCCCGGGCTGCTCCCCGGCCCCCACGCTGCCCCCCAGCCCCTGGCCCCCGGGCTGCCCCCCGGCCCCCACGCTGCCCCCCAGCCCCCGCGCTGCCCCCCAGCCCCTGGCCCCCGTGCTGCCTCCCGGCCCCCGCGCTGCCCCCCAGCCCCTGGCCCCCGTGCTGCCCCCCGGCCCCCGCGCTGCCCCCCAGCCCCTGGTCCCCGTGCTGCCCCCCGGCCCCCGCGCTGCCCCCCGGCCCCCGCGCTGCCCCCCGGTCCCCGCGCTGCCCCCCGGCCCCCGCGCTGCCCCCCGGTCCCCGCGCTGCCCCCCCGCCCCCGTGTTGCCCCCCGGTCCCCGGCCCCCGCGCTATTCCCCGGCCCCCAGCCCCTGTGATGCCCCCCAGCCCCCGGCCCCTGTGCTGCCGTCCTGCCCCCCGGCCCCCGGCCCCTGCACTGTTCGCCGGCCCCCGCGCTGTCCCCCGGCCCCCGTGCTGTCCCCTGGCCCCTGCGCTGCCCCCCGGCCCCCGCCCCCGTGCTGTCCCCTGGCCCCCGCGCTGCCCCCGGCCCCTGCGCTGCCCCCCGGGCCCCGCGCTGCCCCCCGGCCCCAGCGCTGTTCATCTCCTCTCCCGAGACCCCCCTGCCCCAGCTTCCCCACCCACTGCCCCCGCCAGGAACCTCCCAGGGCCCAATCCTCCAGCCTCGGCCCCCCACCTGTCAGCCACGTGGGACGCACTCGTCACACCCTCCTCGTGGTCCCGCTTCACCAGCCCCCTCCCCGCCTGCTGTGTGCCTGGGACCCCTGGCTCGTCCTGCTCGTGCCCTCTGAACCTGGCCGGCCCCGCACGCCACTGCTCTTGGACGTCTCCCTGCCTTGGCGGCCTCGCCCAGGCCCCAGCAGGGCAGCCTTATGACTCTTCACCAGCCTCGCCCTGCCCCCCCCGTCTGCTGCCCTCCAGGGTGTAGCGGTCGGAGCCCATCCGCCCCCTCCTCAGGTCCACCCTGCCTCCTCCCGGCCTCGGCCCACAGGCCCTCCCCGCGGCCCCGAGCTCGCGCCCCCCACCCGCTCCTCCTGGCCCCACTGCCACTCCTCAAACATACCAGGCAGGCTCCTGCCCCAGGCCCTCTGCACGGGCTTCCCCACCCCTGGAGCGCTGCCCCTCCAGGCAGCCCCCAGGCCCCAGCCCTCGTTTCCTTCGGGGCAGATGACGATCAAGTGTAATGCACTGGGAGGACTCACTGGCTCAGCCGTGTGGCTGCGGGTCCTCCGTGCCCCCGGGCGGGCGGCCTCTGTTTGCCCCAAACCCGGGAGCTCATGGCTGGAGGGCTGAGTGGACAAGGGCCAGGGCCGGGCACGGCGAGGATGCCGCCAGCTTGGCCACCCCCAAGACGAGGGCCCTGGGCAGCTGGGGAGCATCGCGGGTGCAGCCTGGTGGCCTCGGGCGCTCGGCGTGGGGGTCCTGGGGGCCTCCTCCCCCGGCCCGGCTGCCCGCCCGCCGTTCCCGGCTTTCTGCGGGAATTGCCCTCCCTTTCACAGCCCTCCCCAGAAGCGGCGCCCCTGCTCGGCCCCTGCTCCTCCTGGGAGAAGCACCCCACTGCAGCCGAGGCAGCACCCCACGAGCCAGGCGCCTGGGCTCGCCTGCCCCGGGCAGCAGCTGGTGCTCTCCGGCCTTCTCTCCTCAGCGGCCAGCAGTGGGAGGTCTAGAGCAGGTGCATCTTGGTGTAAGGACTTTACCTCCTTAGGGAGGGGGCTGGCCTGGGCGTGGGGGAAGCCACAAAGGGTCTCCAGCCCTGCCTCTTTCCAGCTGCATAACCTCAGACAAGCCCCTCTATCGCTCTGTGCCTCAGTTTCCTCATCAGTAGAGGTACAGTTGTCACCACCTTGAAGGGCTGTGACCGGGGCTGGAGGCGGTCAGCCCCGGGCTCGCCCAGTCTCAGGCACCCTCTGCACCCCCTCCAGGCCCTTCTCCGGCACCCGGCCAGAGGTTTCTTCCCCAAGTGCCCACCTGCTCGGGGTGCCCTTGGCCTGAGACCCTGCGTGGCCCGACACGGAAGCACCCACGGCCACTGCGGGGCTGACGCCTCCCGCGGGGCACGCGGCCCAGTGACTACTTCAGGACAGGTCAACGAGGGGGTCGCCAGCAGGCCTTGCCCTGAGGTGGGGGCAGGCGCCCTCTAGCCCAGGCACCGGGGAGGAAATGGCCTCTGCCTGCCCCTTTGAGGGGGACACCAACATTTCCAGCCACACCGGGGGCCCAGAGACCCCCGGGAACCCGAGGCGCCGCGGGAACCCTCGGGCACCACCGGTCGTCAGGGTGGGTGTCCTCGCGTTCCAGGACTTTGAAAACGACTGTTCTGTGGGGCAGCCCCCAGGCCACGAGCTCGGCCCATCAGGGTGAGCCAGCGGCAATGCCCGTGGCCTGCGCTGGGGCAGGGCTGGGTGGGCCCGCCCCGGCCCCCTCCTCACCTGGCTGGCCCCTGGATGCTAACCATGCCCAGGTCCTCCGAGCTGTCGATGAGCTGGCACCGGAACCTTCTGTCCTGCAGCACCGTGGTGATGTGTGACCAGTTGTGCTGGGCCACGGCCCCGCCCACGGCCAGGTAGTAGCCGTCCCCTGGGGGAGAAGGACCCAGACTTGGAGGAGGGCTGCAGGTGGGGGCGGGCAGCTGTGGGGGTCCTGGGTGCCAGCTCCCCTGCTGCTCCACCTCCCCCGGCCCTGCTTCCCGCCCGCCGTTCCTGGCTTTCTGCGGGAATTGCCTTCCCCTCGCACAGCCCTCCCCAGATGCGGCGCCCCTGCTCGGCCCCTGCTCCTCCTGGGAGAAGCACCCCACTGCAGCCGAGGCAGCACCCCGCGAGCCAGGCGCCCCGGCCCCGCCCCAGGCCTGCCCATTTCAGGCGAGGAGCCCGGGGTGCAGAGAGTCTGGCTGCGCGGCCCACGGGGCCCCGTCGGGGCCTGGGTACGTGAGCGGACGGTGGCCCACCCTCCAGACCCGGCACGCAGCCCTGGAGCCCCCCGCCCTCGTCTGTACTCCAGGCTCACTGCCTCCCCCGCAGGGCGGGCAGGAGGGGCCGAGTGGGCAGGTGCACAGGGGGGCAGGGGGGCAGGCAGCAGGGGTGGGCAGGAGGGCAGCAGGGAGCGGGCAGTGGCAGGGGGCGGGCAGCGGGGGCGGGTGGGAGGGGGCGAGTGGGCAGGTACGTGGGGGGTGGGCAGCAGGGGCAGCAGGGAGCGGGCAGTGGCGGGGGGGCAGCAGGGTTGGGTGGGCAGGGGGTAGTGGGGGTGGGCTGGCAGGAGGACAGCAGGGAGCGGGCAGTGGGGGCAGGTGGGCAGGAGGGGGCGAGTGGGCAGGGGGGCAGTGGGCGAGTGCGCAGGCGGGCGGGTGGGCAGCAACCCGCGGGGAGGCCGCCCTGAGGCCTGGAGCCTGGACGTCCTGCCTCGTGCCTGCCCCTCCCTGGACCCCCGGCTCCCCGACACTCGTGGGCCACGTCCCTGTAACAGGAAGAGCACCCAGGTGGCTCAGGTGCTGGGACCGTCGGCCTCCCGCTGGTTCTGAGCGGGGGTGGTGGGCAGCAGAGCCGGGGTGGGCGCGGGGCCCAGCCCCTCCCTCCCCAGAACGCCGCCGGCAGGTGGAGCTGGGGCCCCTCTCTCCCCCAGGGGGTTTGAAGCCCGGCGTACCCCAAAAAACACAGTGCTCCCCTTTCTCCTCTAGAGGCTAATGAGCAAAAGGAGGCGAACTCAGAGGGCGTGGCGGGGGAGGCTGCAGGCCGCGGGACAGCCCCGCCCCAACACACACACGCACACACACAACACACACACAACCAGGAGGAGCCGAATCGCACCCCCCGACACACACACACACACACACACACAGAACACACACACCCAGGAGGAGCCAAATTGCCCCCCCCGACACACACACAGAGCACACACACACACACACACCCCACGAGGGTGTGAGCATCACAGAGCCGCCTGGCGCCCGCGATCAACTGAAAACAAGAGCGGGTGGAGGCCGCTGCAGGCCGCTCCTTCCCGAGTCCCCGGGCTGGGCAGGGGCGAGGCCGCGGGTGTCTCGGTTTGGCCTTTCCTGTGCCATCAGTGCTTCCTCCCGGCATGGATTCCTCCAGGAAGACACGAAAATCAATAAAGATATTTTTAAATTACACTCAGGGCTGCCAACTGCTCGTGTAGATCACCGCATTCTTTTGACTTAACTGTGATCTGGTGCGACATGGATAATTAACCCACTTATAAAATCCATGCCTGCTTAATTGACATGCATGTTAATAACGAGCAGCACAGCTTTTAAAACCTAAAAATAAAATGAAAAAAAATTTCACTTAAAAAAATTAAGCCTGTGTGCCTGTTTCCTAAGCTTTAGGCCTGACCCCAGGACCTCGAGCTCGCCCTCAGACCCGGCCCCCGTGGCCGTAGCTCACGCCCCGTGGAGCCTGCCATCCCACCCGCGCTTGCTGGCAGTGCCCTCGCAGGTGGCCCTCGGTGTCACTCAGAGGCACCGGGCTCCTCCGCGAAACACCCTGGGAGCAGGTGCCCCCCCCTCCCCCAGGGCCCCCCCTCCCCTGCCCCCTCCCTTCCCTGGCCCCCTCCTTTCCCCGGCCCCCTTCTCCCCCAGGCCCCCCCTCCCCCAGGCCCCATCTTCCCCCCTCCCTTCCCCGGCCTCCTCCTCCCCCAGGGCCCCTCTCCCCTGCCCCCTCTTCCCCCCTCCCTTCCCCGGCCCACTCCTCCCCCAGGCCCCCTCCTCAGCCCTCAGCTGCAGAGCCCCGGGAAGGAGGGGTGGCTGTGCTAGGATCACAAAGCGCTTTCCCGACCACATCCCCTGGGAGGAGGGCCCGGCGAGTGGGGAAACTGAGGCCCGGGGCGGCTGCTTCATCCTCAGCTCACTCTGCTCCGGGCTACCAACCCGGGCACACACGCACTGGGGCCGCCCCAATACGCCGCGGCACGGACGGGCCCCGAGCACTCGGCGTGCCAGCCTCGCTGCCTGCGCAAGGCCCGCGTGCAGCCTGAGGCGTGGCCTCGGACCTCCGGGCCCCGACCCCGGCGAGTGCGGCAGGTCACTTGGCAGCAGCCCTTGGCAGGCCCACCCCTGCTGGTCCCATCGCCCTCGGGGGCGTCTCCTACCTTCAAAGGCGGGGGCCAGGGCGGGGACCGGGGGTCCCGGGGCCAGGCGGCTGACGGTCAGGTCGCTCTCGGTGCCGCCGCGGTGGTTCAGCATGCAGGTGTACACGGTGGAGCCTGAGGGAGGGGGCCACGCACACCTGCGGCCAGGGGCACTGCCGCTCCGAGGGCAGCCGCAGCCGGGGCCTCCACCTAACGGGCAGCTGCAGTGGGGGGCTGCCAGTGGGGGACCCCTCGGCTCAGGGGCTCCATCGTGATGACCGTGGCCCACAGAGGGCCAAGGGTCCAGGGCACGGCACTGTCGTGGGGAGGAAAGGCCGGGCAGGGGGAGCAGCTTCCTGCAGGGCCGTGGCCTTGGCTTCTCCCACCCCTTCCCCACCCCATCGAGATGCTGAGAAGTTTTTAGGGTCCGATTTCATGTTTCATCCATCTGGGTGCTCCAGCACCAAGCCTCACGCCATGTAGAGCATTAGCTCAACCACTCACTGCCTGCTGACTAAGTGACCATGTGGACGGACGATGGGTGAACGGACAGATGGAGGTAACTAGGAAGGTGCGGGGTTGGAAGGTGGTTTTATGGGCAGGGGGGATGGATGGTGGCATGGATGGATGGGTGGGTGGAAGAGTGGGTAGATAGATGGGTGGGTGGATGGGTGAACAGATGGATAGATGGGTGGGTGGATGGATGGGTGTATGGATGGGTGGGTGGATGAGTGGGTAGATAGATGGGTGGGTGGATAGGTGAATGGACGGCTGGCTGGCTGGATGGATGGGTGGATGGGTGGGTGTATGGATGAATAGATGGATGGATGGGTGGGTGGATGGATGGGTGGACGGATGGATAGATGAATGTATGGATGGATGGATGGGTGGATGGGTGGGTAGATAGATGGGTGGGTGGGTGAACAGATGGATGAATGTGTGGGTGGATGGGTGGGTGGATGGATGGGTGGATGGGTGAATGGATGGATGGGTAGATGGGTGGGTGGGTGGATGGATGGATGAGTGGGTGGATGGATGATGGGTGGATGGGTGAATGGATGGGTGGATGGATGGATGGATGAGTGGGTGGATGGATGATAGATGGGTGGATGGGTGGATGGGTGGATGGATGGATGGGTGGATCGGTGGGTGGGTGGATGGATGGGTGAATGGATGGATGGGTGGATGGATGGATGGGTAGATGGGTGGGTGGATGGATGGGTAGATGGGTGGATGAATGGATAGGTGAGTGGGTGGATGGGATGGGTGAGGTTTTGGGTGGATGGATTGGGAGGATACGATGGTAGGTGGGTGAAGAAAATGGACATGAATATCCCAAATACTAAATGGGACATTATTCATTATTTATCTGAAATTCAATTTTCCTGGATATCCCATATTTTTATTGGCTATATTTGGTAGCCCTATCTGGGGAGGGAACTCGTGGGGAGGACAGAGCTTGGCTCCCCAGTCCCAGCAGACATATACTGAGGGCTCGAGGCCTTGAATACTTTCTGGAACAAAATGAAAAAGGAAGGGAGAGAAGAGGAGAAGGAAGGAGGGAGGGATGGAGGAAGAGGGGAGGTCCTAGGGCCAGACCAGGCCCCGGGCAGAGGGACTGGACAGAGAGCAATGCGTGCAGGAGATCAGAGGGGACAGGGTTGACTCACCCCTTGCCCCAGTGCCTGGGCAGAGCCATGGAGTTCATGGGAGAAGCGGGCCCCAACCCGGGCTCCGTACCTGGGGGCCTGTTGACATCTGCAGAGAAGAGCCAGTCGGCAGCCTTCTTCGCATCCAACCCCACCAGGTAGAACTTCCCGAAGTAGGACATGTCGAATACAGCGGCGGCCCCTCTGCAAGCCAGGCACTCCCTCTTGATCTGCAAAGTTCCAGGGCGGTGGGGATGCCAGGGAGGGCTTTGAGTTGTGCTGCCCCCTCAACGGGGCTCTTTCCAACACCCGCTTTGAGCCCCCTCCTTCCCCTCCAGTAAACCTCCCTTGTTGCCCAATTCCTTCCCAAGAACAAACCATGACACATTCCCAAGGGCATGTGGAACATTCTCCTCTATAAATCACACGTGACACCATAAAACAAGCCTAAATAAATTCAAAACGACTAAAATCATACACAGGGTGTTCTCTGGCTACACTGGAATTGGATAAGAAATCATTTACAGGGAAGCAGACTTGGCCCAGTGGATAGGACGTCCATCTGCCACATGGGAGGTCCACGGTTCAACCCCGGGCCTCCTTGACCCGTGTGGAGCTGGTCTACACGCAGTGCTGATGTGCGCAAGGAGTGCCATGCCACGCAGGGGTGTCCCCGCGTAGGGGAGCCCCACGCACAAGGAGTGCGCCCTGTAAGGAGAGCCGCCCAGCATGAAAGAAAGTGCAGCCTGCCCAGGAATGGTGCCACCCACACGGAGAGCTGACACAACAAGATGACGCAACAAAAAGAAACACAGATTCCCATGCTGCTGACAACAACAGAAGCAGACAAAAGAAGAACACACAACAAACAGACACAGCAGACAACTGGGGCGGGGGGTTGGGGAGGAAGGGAAGAGAAATAAATAAAATAAATCTAAAAAAAAAAAAAAAGAAACGGATTACAGAAGGAAAACAAGAAAATTCACAAATAAGTTGAAATTAAAAAAAAAAAAACCAATGGATCAAAGAAGAAATCACAAGGGGAATTAGAAAAAACTTTGCAATGAATGGAAATATAAACAAAGCATACCAAAACTTAAGAGATGCAATGAAACAGCGTTCACAGCAAAATTTATGTCTATAAATTCCAATATTGAAAAAAGAAGCAAGATCTCAAATCAATAACCTGAACTTTCACCTTATGAAATTAGAAAGAGCACAAACTAAACCCAGGGCAAACAAAAGGAAAGAAGAAATAAAGATTAGAACAGAAATAAATGAATAGAGAATAGAAGAAAAAAAACAAAACCAAAAGTTGGTGCTTTGAAAAGTCAATGAAATAGACAAAACTTTAGCTTAACTGACAAAAAAAAGTCTGCAATTACTAAAATCAGGAACGGAGGGGACATCATTACCCACCTTACAAAAATGAAAAGGGTTATATGGGAAAGCTATGAACAACTGTATGCCAATGAGTAAATAGCCATCAGGAGATAGATGGATTCCTAGAAAGGTACAAATTACTGAAACTGACTCCAGAAGAAATAGAAACTCTGAAAAGAATTATAACAAATAAAGAGATCAAGTAATTTAAAGATTTATCACAAAGAAAAGCCAAGATCCATATGGTTTCACTGGTGAATTCTACCAAATATGCCAAGAAGAATTCTCAAACTTTTCTAAAAAAAAAAAAAAGAAGAAGAGGAAACACTTCCCAACTCTTACCATGAGGCCAATATTACCCTGGTACCAAAACTAGACAAGACATCATAAGAAAAAGAAAACTACAGACCAATATCCCTTACTGCATTAGTCAGGGTTCTCTATGGAAACAGAACCCACATGAAATGTCTATAAATAGTATGAGATTTTATAAAATTGCCTACACGATCATGGGGAGGCACAAGTGCAAATTCCACCGAGTGGGCTATGAGCCAGGGTCTCTAATGAAGGTCCTTGTTGAGTTCCCCAGGAGATGCTGGCTATCTGAAGGTCAGATAGGGATTCTCTCTCCTGAATGCTAAAATCACTACTCCTGTTAAGGCCTTCAGGTGATTGGATGAGATGCAATTTCCTCAGTTGATTGTAGCTGTAATCAGCCATCTATGCGATCAACTCATCGAGGATTAAAGTCCATAAATGTCCTTGTATTACAATTTGCCCACTGCTTGCTTGAGCACACGACTGGGTGCCATTGCCTGGCCGAGGTGACACACTTGCCAAACCACCACATTCATGAAGATAGATGCAAAGATCCTCAACAAATATCAGTGAACCAAACCCAGCAACTTATAAAAAGGGCTATCCACTATAGCAGTTTGATAATATTGATGAATTTCAAAAAAGAAATATTGGATTATGTTTGTGAACTGATCTTTTCCTCTGGGCATATTAGATTATATTGGATTCAGAGGTTTGCTTGATCAAGTAATTATGTAAAACTCTTGTGCCAGTAGGGCATTGATAAAAGGCTTGGCAAAGGACAGAGTTGGAGGTTTTCTGATGTTGGAGTTTCGATTTGGAGTTTGATGCTGGAGTCTTAAGCTGGAGCCCCAGGAAGTCAGCTCACAGAGGAAAGAGAAGCCAGCCCCAGGAAGAGAGGACCTGAGCCAGGAGAAGAACACAGAGGAATAGAGACAGCTCCTTAGACATGGCAGAAACCCCAGGGGGAGAGACAGAGCCGTTCACCTGACAGTCTACAGCTGACCTTGTGGAGAGAGGCAAAGCCTAGAGAGCCTCATAGTCTACAGCTGGCCTTGTGGAGAAAACAGAGGAGATGAGCCCAGAGGAAGCCAGGAAGCCTGGACCCTGGCAGACGTCAGCGGCCATCTTGCTCCAACACGTGCAAATAGACTTTGGGGAGGGAAGTAACTTATGCTTTATGGCCTGGTATATGTAAGCTCCTACCCCAAATAAATACCCTTTATAAAAACTAACCAATTTCTGGTATTTTGCATCAGCACCCCTTTGGCTGACCAATACACCCACCATGACCAAGTAGGATTTATCCCAAGAATATAAGGTTAGTTTAAAATCTGAAAATCAATTAATGTAATACTGTCTTATTAGAAAAAAAGGACAAAATCTATATAGCCACCTCCATAGAAGAAGTATTAGATGAAAGTTAACACCCTTACATGATAAAAACACAACAAACTAGGAGCTGCTTCACCTGATAAAGGGCACCTGCAGAGACGCCCACCTCTAACAGCGAGTTTAATGGGGAAAGGTAGATGCCTTCCCTGAGATCAGGAGCAAGACAGGGACGGCTGCTCTCACCACTTTAGTCAACACTGTATTAGAGGGTCTAGCCAGGGCAATTAGGCAAGAAAAAGAAATAAAAGTCATCAAGATTGAAAAAAAAAAATAGAACTATCTCTATTTGCAGATGTCATGATCTTGTATATAGAAAACCCAAAGAAACCCAACTTTAAAAATGTTGGAACTAATAAAGAAGTTCAGCAAGACGGCAGGAAACAGGATCAATACACAGAAGTAAACTGCATTTCTATACACTAGCAATGAACATTCTGAAAATGAAGAAAAGTATATTTACAATAGTAAAACAATAAAATACTTAACTATAAATTTTTAAAAAGTAATACAAGAGTGAAGCGGCTGTGGCTCAATCAGTTGGGTTCCCGTCTACCATATGGGAGGTCCTGGGTTCACATCCCGGGGCCTCCTGGTGAGGGCTGGCTCACCTGCACGCTGCAGAGAGCTGCCGGCTGCAAGCACCACAGAGAGCCGACTTAGCAAGGTGATGCAACAAAAAAGGGAGACAAGTAAAAATACATAAGAGTGCACAGTGAATGGACACAGAGAGCAGACAGCAAGCCAGCCGCAAAGGGGGGGGGGAGTAAAAAATAAAAAATAAATACAGACACAGAAGAATGTACAGTGAATGGACACAGAAAGCAGACAGCAAGCAAAAAGCCACAAGTAGGGAGGGATAAAAAAAAAAAGTAATACAAGACTTATACACTGAAAACTACAAGACATCATTGAAAGAAATTAAAGAAGACCTAAATAAATGGAATAAATCCATGTTCATGGATGAGAAGGCTTGATATTGTTATGATCTGTAGATCTACTCCCTCAAATCGATCTACAGATTCTATGAAATCCTATCAAAATTCCAGATGGCTTCTATACAGAAACTGACTACTGGTCCTAAACTTCATAGAGAAATGCAAGGGCCCCAGAAGAGCCAATACAATTTGAAAAAGAAGAATAAAGTTGGAGGACTAACACTTCCTGATTCCGAAACTTACCACAAAGCTATAAGCAAGACAATGAGGGGCTGGCATAGAGACAGACATAACATGTAAAATGGAATAAAATTAAGAGTCCAGAAATAACCCCTACACTATGGTTAATTTTTTTTAAAGATTTATTTGTTTGTTTGTTTTTCTCCCCTTCCCCCCCAGTTGTCTGCTCTCTGTGTCCATTCGCTGTGTGTTCTTCTGATGGAATCTGTGTCTCTGTTTGTTGCGTCATCTTGCTGCATCAGCTCTCTGCGTGTGCAGTGCCACCCAGAGCAGGCTGCACTTTTTTCGTGCTGGGCGGCTCTCCTTATGGGGCGCACTCCTTGCGCATGGGCTCCCCTATGCGGGGCACACCCCTGCATGGCACGGCACTCCCTGTGCGCAGCAGCACTGCACGTAGGCCAGCTCCACACGGGTCAGGAGGCCCAGGGTTTGAACCCTGGACTTCCCATGTGGTAGGCGGACACCCTAACCACTGGGCCAAGTCCGATTCCCTGGTTAGTTAAGTTTTGACAAGGGTGCCAAGACAATTCTACGGGGAGAAGTTGTCTTTTCTACAAGTGATGTTGGTATAATTGGATAGCCACAGGCAAAAGAGTGAAGTTGGCCCCCCGACCTCAAACCACACACACAAATGAACTCAAAATGGATCACAGACCTCAATGGAAGAGCTAAAGCTTTTTTTTTTAATCTTAGGAGAAAATAGTAAATCTCTATGACCTCGGGCTAGGCAATAGTTTCTTAGATATGACACTAAAAGCACAAGCAACAAAATTACTTCAACTTCATCAAAATTAAAAACATTTGTGCTACAAATGATACCATCAAGAAAGTGAAAAGACAACCCACAGAATGGGAGGAAATATTTGCAAATCATATGTCCCCTCGTCATCATCATGCTTCTTTTCTCCCAGTTCCACACACTAACCAAATACGATTGACTCATGCAGGTGAATTAAGCTGCCATTGCACAGTTAAAAATAGACAACTCTGTAGGAAAAGGTTGTCCTCAATGCTCCAATGTTTAGGGACAAAAATGCATCATCTCCATTTACAGAAACATTTCCTAGGATGGTGAGGCAGCAACGGCGTCTAAGCCTGATTAACTTTCCACGGATCCCAAGGGATTGGGAAGGGGCAATTGCTGTCTTCAGGTGACATGCCAAGCCACCGTCACAGCTCTGCGGGCCGCAGCTCCTGTTGACAGAGGCTGTGTCAGACGCTGATTGCCACTTGGGAGTGGTTTCTGCATCGACAGGTGACAGAACTCTGGCAGAGAGAGCCCTGGAGCCAGGGAGGAACAGGAGCTCCAGGAGCAGTAAACCCCCACCGGATGCCCTGTGTAGGGAGTTAGGGAAGTGTGCTGAGCAGCGCTCTGCGACCTTGACCAACGATAAAGAAATCCACCAGCAGGTGGTGCAGAGGCTGCTGCGTGTCTGGGGGCACACAGCTCTTCTCTTTACTGGAGACCCACTGACTCTGTCTGATAAGAAAACACACCTGGATTATGATGCTTGAAGAGAAAACACACTTGGCCGACGCCAGTGAGTCTGGCCACCAGCAGCCATTCAGTCCACAAACCGGCAGACGACGAGATCCGAGCCCCTCCTCCCAATTCCAATATCGACCCGGGAGGTTCAGGCACGGGCGGGGAGGACTCTGCACGTGGAGGGGGCCGTGCGGCTTGCCGGGGCCTTCCTTTCCTACCAATCGCATTTCCCACCGCCCTGTCGAAGGCTGATGCGAACACGAAAGCCACGCGGACGCGGGAGGCCGTCTTGCGGGGAAGGTTTAACTTCCAGGACGGTGTTTGCGGAGCCGGCAGCGCTGAGCCGGGCGGGTGTGGCAAGGCCCGGAGCCACACCGAGCTCGCCAGAGGACGTCACCCCAGCGACCCTGATCCCGAACCCTTTTGTGAGAACGTGGAGGTGGACGTGGACAGGAGGTGCAGCGTTCCAAACCACCCGAAGCTGATCAAGAAGCATCCGGAGAGCTCGTGGCAGCTGCCAGATGGACGAGGGACTTGGTCACAAGCCATCTGACCTCAAGCGTCCGGGTGGAATGAACTGTCACCTCACCGTGAGGGTTAACCAAACTGCAAATGCATTGGGTGAAGCCCGGAGCTACTAGGTCAGCATTTCGGACAGTGAGATACAGTGGAAGGAAAACGGGCTCTCGCAACTAGACATTTTGCAGAAGGGAAAGCCCATGACCGCTGACTTGAAGAACCAACGGCAGTACTAGGGCTTTCGGCCCACGTGTGTGTGAGAAAGGAATAAATAAAACAGAGCTACTGTGGCTAAGGGAGGTAAGGTGGGTTCCAGAACATTCTGGAGGTGACTCTTATGCAAAGGTCAGCCAGACTTCACCAACTGCCCAAGGTGCCAAGCCCACGCAGCAATGGCCCCCAAGACCCTGGGGACAGGGGACGGCAGAAAAACAGACCTCAGGGTAGAGAACCCAGTAAGCATGCACCCCAAATACCTGCAAATCACGGACAACATATGTCATCTTTATCTGGCCCAGAAGTGACAAGGCAGGACACACTTTGGGGGACTATTTGAACATGTGCTCCCCAAATGGCAATTCTAAGACCCTCAAATAAATGCCTTTGTTTCCCAGCAGCTCCGCTTGTGATTTCCTGGTGGACAGAGGAGAGACAGAAAGGAGGCCCCACGCCGCCCTCTTCCCTCCACGAGCTACAAACGCCAGGGCCCACTGTCCCAGGCTGGCTGCTCTTTCTCCTTGCCTCCCTTCACTGTCCACCTGCATGACCGTCTCCAGCCAGTGACACTGGACACAAGGACCCACTGTGCCTGTTGTCCCAATCCAGCCCGTGGCAGCACTGAGCCCAGGGAAGTGGCCAGCACCACCGATGCTGGGCCCTCCCCCTGGGGCCGCCCTGACCCCGCTCCCTCGGCCTGTGGGAGGTGGGGGCTGCAGCCGAAACCCACACCAGCGCATCCCCAGCCCAGGGCAGGTGTGGAGCCCGGAGCCACCGCGTGTTCCAGGTTTTGCCACTGCCACGCACATCAGCGGCGGCGCGATGCGGCCTCGCAGCCAGCTCGGCATCTCCTCCAGCTCCCCGTCCCGGAGGGCCTGGCTCCAGCAGGCGCCAGACTGAGCCCCGTTCTCTCCCTGCGCAGCCAGCAGCTCGGCAATGGGCCTACGCCTCCTCGGGCGCCCACGCCAGACACTGCGTCCCTAAAGCTAGACTGGGGAGACAGGGAGGCGGCGCGCCCCGGGCACGGCGAGGACGTGGGGCTCTGGGTTCAAAAACGGTGGCGAATTCCAAGAGGCGACCACAGGGCCGTGAGCAGGTGGGGCCGGGGACGCTGCTGCACCCACGAGGCCACCTCACCACCTGACCCACAGTGCAGCTGGAGACACCCGGGAGACCCCGCGGAAGCTTCCGGGCCAACCCGGCCCCGGCCCGCGCTCCCCCACGGGGGGTGGCCCACGTGCAGGGCACAGGCTCCACGGGCGAGCAGAGGGGCGGCCCGGCCACTGCGGCGCCCACTCCCCCGGCCGTGGGGCCACCACCTCCAGGGGCGCCTGGACGGGAAGCTGGGGGCTGGACACCCGGGGCTTCGGCCCCACCCACTCGACCAGCCCCGCCCACTTGGCCGCCCCGGGGGGCCCGAAGCCCTCAGTGCCCGCCCCTGGGAGCGCAGGACGGGGCTCAGGAGGCGGGCCCTGGCCGAGGGGCCCCGCTGGGGCCGCACCCCAGGAGTGACCCTGAGGCCCCCCTCTGCTGCTCGGTGCTGACAGCGGAGGGAGACGGGGAGGAAACCTCACAACTGGCGGCCACGCGGGGCGCGTCCGGGGGCCCCACTCACCACGTCGTGGTGGGCCGGGAAGGAGAAGGTGTACTCGGCCGCCAGCAGCCGGCGGTAGGCGTAGTCCTCGTGCGCCGCCGCGCCGTACGCGCCGTAGAAGTCGTACTCCAGCACCTGCGAGCAGAGGGCCCGCTGCGCCGCGCCCCTCCTCCCCCTCCCCTCCTTCCCCTCCTCCCCCTCCCCTCCTTCCCCTCCTCCCCCTCCCCTCCCCCTCTCCTCCTCCCCCCCCTCCCTCCCTCCCCTCCCCCTCCTCCCTTCCTCCTGTCCCCTCCTCTCCTGCTCCCCCTCCTCCTCCCTCTCCTCTTCCTCCCTTCCCTTCTTCCTTCCTTCATGCCCGCCCCCTTCTCTCTCCCTCCTCCCTCCCTCCTCCCCTCCTCTTCCTTCTGTTCTTTCATTTCCCTCTCCCTCCCCCTCCTCCCCACCTCCTCCTCCCCCTCTCCTCCTCCCCTCCCCCTCCCTCTCCTCCCCCCATCCCCTCCCCCTCTTCTTCCCCCTCCTCCCTCCTCCCTTCTCCTTCCTTCTCTTCCCACCCCCTCCCTCCTCCCTCAATCCCCCCCTCTCCCCCAGGCATGGCTGGCGCCTGCTCCTTGCAAGCCTGAACTGGGTCCTTACAAAGAAGTGACAGGCCCTGCGCTGCCCTCAGGGAGCTTCTGGCCTAGTGGCGCGTAGTGTGGACACGGCAGCGGGGCGGGGGCGAGTCGAGGCACCACTCACCCGGTGGTGGGTGCTGGGAGGCGGGGAGGGTGGGCTGGCCCAGGGGAGGCCAGGGGAGAAGGGGCTGGGCGTGCTCGGGTGGGGAGGGGCCAGGGGCTCTGCGCTTGACCCCACAGCAGGGGCCGGAGGAGGGAACCAGCTCGCTGAGGAGAGGGGCACGCCCGGGGTGGGGGGTGGCGCAGTGACTGCACTGGACGCTGTTGCCATGGTGACCATGGCCAAGCTGGCCCAAAGTGCTCCCTGTGCCTGAGCTCCTGGGAGCCTCACGCCCTGCAAAGGGCCTTGCTGCAGGTGGGGAAACTGAGGCACAGGGTCACGGTGGGTACAAACTGGGAGGGTGAGCTCTTGAGCCTTCTAAACGGCCACTCCACTGGGCCCCTCTCAGGGACCCCACAACCCCAAAGGCCCTCTCAGGCGCTGCCCTGCCAACAAAGCCCTTTGCCCTCGCCACGCCTTCCCAGTGCATGTGAGCAGAAAGGTGTGCGCGAGCCGACAAGCCCCCCTGGCGGCCCCCTGCCCAGGTGAGCCTCATCCCCTGGCGGCCCCCCTGCCCAGGTGAGCCTCATCCCCTGGCGGCCCCCCTGCACAAGTGAGCCTCACCCCCTGGCGGCCCCCCTGCACAAGTGAGCCCCGCCCCCTGGCGGCCCCCTGCCCAGGTGAGCCTCACCCCCCCCAGTGGCCCCCCTGCCCAGGTGAGCCTCACCCCCCCAGTGGCCCCCCTGCCCAGGTGAGCCTCACCCCCTGGCGGGCCCCCCTGCACAGGTGAGCCTCACCCCCTGGCGGTCCCCCTGCACAGGTGAGCCGAGCCTGAGGTTACGCTGAACCCAGGCCCCGGCTCCAGCCCAGGCAGCCGGGAGGGGTCATCCCCTGGTCTGTCCGTCGGGGCATCCCAAGTGCCCAGAGCCAGCTGCCCGGATTGCTCCCGGGGAGGGGGCAAGGCCTGCCCGTCCCAGCACCAAGACTGTGAGACCCCCACTCCCACCTCCTCTCCAGGACCACCCATTCCAGAGGAGGGGGCTTCCGGGGCCAGCCTGCAAGGGGTGGGCTCTGCAGGGAGGCACTCAAGGGCGGGGGAACCCTGCCCCTGGTCCCTGCCCCCCCAAGCTGATACAGCCCCCCGGTCCCCCACCCCCAGCTGATCCTGTCCCCAGTCCCCTGCCCCTGCCCCCCACCCGTGGCTCCTTCGGCACCTCCGGCCCGGCAGGGACGGCAGGGACGGGCCATCCCGTTCACCTGCTCTCGGCGAGCTCATCCCGCCGCTCCCCCAGGGGCGCGCGTCACCCCCTCAGCTAGTGACGCCGATGCAGACCCCGAGGGCGGCCAGTGCTCCGGGAGGGGGTGGGCGAAGGCCAGCCAAAGGAAGAGGGGACCATGACTCTGGGGGCGCTCTCGCCGACCGAGCCCAGGGCAGGGGCGTGGGTTGCTACGGAGATGGGACATGGGTTGAGCTGGGAGAGGGCTGGTAAAATAGCGCGAGGGAAAGGGGCTTGAATTTGCAAAAATCGGGATCAAATGCCACCTGCGAGCTGGGATAAGACTTGCCCAGACGGCCCCGGGCCGAGGCCTCCCAGGGCCAGCTGGTTTCCGGTCCTCTCTGGGGACCGGGTCCCGGGGTTGGCCCAGGAGGAGCCCAGGACCCTGGGAAATACCAGCTCATAAGCCAGCCTGCCGAAGCCGTCATCTTGTGTTAAAGCTGACACTACTTCACACACACTAACATCTGCAACTGCCAGAAACAGAAGTCCAAAAATAGGACGACATGCTCCACGTGGCCCCTGCGGGGAGTGGGGGCTGCGGCATCGCCACAGGCCCCGAGGCTTCTGCCCACTCGGGCCGTGGAGCCCCGCCGCCCGGGGCGCTGGTGACACCTGCAGCGAGGCATCTCCAGGGCCAGCGCCGAACGCCCACGACCGCCGAGCCAGCGCACGGCCTCCCGGCGGACCAGGTGACTAGCCGGGGAGGGTGGGCAAGGGGCTGCCAGGGCCTCTTGGCAGCGGCACCTGCGGGCGGCCCCCTCCTCTGCCGCGGCGGGGGGTCGGCCCGCCACCTCTCGCAGGCCCACCTGCGTGGCAGCTGGATGCCGTGGCGGCTGGATGCCGTGGCGCGACTCACCGGAGCTGCCCCTTGGCGGTTAAACCATCCCGGCCGCTCCCAGCCATGCCGCTCCTGGAACACGCAGCCCTGTCCAAGGAGCACCTGGGCGGGAGGGAGAAGCAGCTTCACACCTGGCCAGGTGACCGGCGTGGTCCCAGAACCCCCCGCGGAGGCCAGAGAGCGACTCCAGGGCACCCCGACCGCCTCCGCCAGCGGGCAGCCGCGGGAACGGGCGGCCGAAGAGGTCCTCGCGCCCCCGCTGCCTCCCACCAGGAGCCCCCACCCGAGGTGCAGCCCTGTGCCAGGAGCCAGTGCGGGGACTGGTCCAGACCCAGAGCCCAGGGCTGGGAGGGGCCCAGGGGCTGGTGTGGGGTCGGCACGAGAGCGCCGACCGAGGGGCGCCGTCTGCCCCGGGCGGCGGGGCAACGACCAGCACCCACTGCCCCCACCAGCCCACCGAGGAGTCCCACTGCCGTCACGTCCTCTCGGTGCCAGGGACTCAGAGAGGATGGCAGGAAAGAGCACGGCCAGCACCCCCCCAGGAGGGCGGGGGTCCAGCACCCGCGAGCGCAGCGCCTGGCGCGGGTAGAGAAAGGAGGCTCGGGGTCCCACAGGCCAGTGGCGGCTCCTCTAGTTAAAAACAAAGCAAAGTGGACAGACTCTACGAGGCCGCCGAGGAGCGCAGGGGCGGGCGGGTGAAGGGGAGAACGGGGCTCTTATCGAGGGGTGGGCTGCAGCCCCTCGCTCCACGTGCAAGCAGGCAAGCCCCGCGTGCAGAGAGGCCTTGAGCTGTCAGGCCGGTGAGGGGGACCGAGGCCAGCAGAGGCCCCGGTAGTCCGAGGGCAGAGCTGGTCCAGCCAGCAGGGCCGGCTCCGAGGCTTGGGGCGCGGGGCAGGCTCCGGCCCCTGGCTCCCAGGTGAGGGGAGCCCGTCCTGCTCCCCACGGCCTGCCCACCGGCCTCCCCTCCTCCCACCAGCCGCACAGACGTTCCCCGAGCACCTGCTGAGAGGCGGGCTCGGAGGTAAATGCTCGGGAGCCGGAACGGCCCCAGAGACAAAGCCAGTCAGCGAAGCATCAGGCACGAGGTGACGGGGACAAAATGGGAGCACAGGGCAGGGGTGCCTGGGCCATCTGGGGGCCTGGGAGGATGTGCAAGGGCAGGCTTTGGAGAAGGGCACTTGACAGTGGGTTTTGTCATATGAGTAGAAGCTTGCCAGGTGGGAAAGGCCCCCAGGCAGCCTCTCCGAGCAGGACCACGTCTCGGGCCTGTGCACCTGCTACCCAGCACCCCTGCCCTTCTGGCTCTCCTCCCAGCAGTCGTGAGAGGGTCGCACGCGTGCGCTCTCGTGCATTTCCTGCCTCCTGCCCTAGACGTGAGCGCCTGGGTGGGCACCATTTCCACTTTACCCACCCACACGCCCCGGCCTGAGCGCCGCGTCGGGAGCGGCTGAGCACCTCCCCGTAGCTGGGGGGTCGTCTGCATTCGTCTCCTGCCCACCTCGGCCGCCGCGCGGCAGGGGCTCGCCCGGACTTTACCTCGTGCAGGGGGTCCCTGCGCATGTTGCGCCCGGCCAGCGGCTCGTCGTGGGGGAAGACCACCGAGTAGTTCTTGGCGTAGGACTCGTGGCTGCGCTCGCGGACCCAGCGGCCGTGGCTCGTGAGCGAGTGGTGGAAGCGCCTGGGCAGATGGGGCAGGTCACCGCCGCGGGGAAGGGCCGGCCAGGACCCGCGCCCCGGCTGGACCCGCCACGCTCGGCGCTCGCCCCTCACCCGCGGCGGGGGCCTTGGGCTCAGCCTCCTCACCTGGCACCCCCCCCCCCCACGGCTGCCGGGAGCAGCGGGTGGACACCGGGGGCGGTCTGGGCTCTCGCCACCCTCGCCGGGCCCAGGGCACTCCCCACACCGCCCTCCGCTGGCCAGACCCCAGCATCGTGATCCCTGGGGCCTCCGGGGAGACCCGGGCCCCAGCAGGCCCCGCGGGGGGCTCAGGAGTCGAGGACCTGGAGGAAGTTAGTGCCGGAGTCTCGAGGGTCTGGGGTCTCAGACGTGCCGGAAGGCCGGCCCACCCTCCCGTGGCCGGCGGGGCGGGGCTGGCAATGGCCACGGGGTCCAGGCCGCCCCCCAGGCCCCCTGCGCCCTGGGCCCCTGGACCGCTGCCCCTCTCTTCCCCCATAGGGCTGGGGCCTGTCACTCGTACCCACCCCGGCAGGCCCCACGCCACTTCTTGCTGAGCCGAGAGGCCCTGCAGCTGCCCTGGGCCCCAAGACCCTGGGACCCCGAGCCTCCAGCCCAGTGTGGGCGCTGGCAGCCAGGGCCAAGCAGCGGCTGCCCCCACCAGCTCGTCCTCCTGGGCTCCTCCCCAGCGCAGCTGCCCGACCCAGGCGCCCGCGGCTGCCGGCGGCTGTGAGCTGCCCGGGTCCCTCCAGGGCCCCGGGGAGAGTGGCTGCAGCCCCTCCCTCCAGCCCCCAGCTGTCCCTTTCCTTCTGGAAGCTCCCCCCCCCAAGGGCCACCCCTGTCACCCCCTGCTTGTGGGCGTTTCTGTCCCCAAGGACCCCGTCGCCCCAGCGCCTGCCTTTCCCATCCTGGGTGTGGAGCCCCGGGTGCCACGGGGCTGCCGACTGGGGTCTAGGGAGCCGGCCCGGGGCCACCCAGGCTGGGTCCCATCCTCAGAGCCAGGTCCATGGTTTGGCTCATTTCACAGGAGAGGAAACTGAGGCACGGAGGGGTTGCATCGAGCATCCCAAGTCGCACACCAGCGAGGCCACGGCAGCGCCAGGCCGGGGGTGCAGGGACGTGCCGCACGAGGGGGCGCGCGGGACAGGACGTGGGGTCCCGGGAGGGGTCCTGGAGCCTGCACGATGTGCTGGGCAGCAGAAGAGGCGTGGGTGTGGAAAAGCCAGGCGGGCTTGGAAGTGGAGGCCCGCCCTGGCCACTGTCCCCTCTGCGGTCAGACACCTCCGACCCTTTGGGGACAGGCACGGTGGCCTTCCAGCCGCTCTGGAGGTGTGGACCCTTGGGTGGCGGGGGGTGGGCAGAGCTGGACAGCGGCCACCGCTGTCCTAACAGCTTGCCGGCCACTCCCGAATGCCCCCCTCACGGCTCAGACTGGAGCTCGGACCTGGGGGCAGCGGGCGGCCTGTGGAGGGCCCCGGCTCAGCGCTCGCCACCCGCGGGCTGGGGGGCCCAGACCGAGCTGCCCTCTTTGCTTAAATAAGGAGCGACCCCCTCCCCTCTGACCCTGGCCCCCATGACTTTTCCTGAAAATACCGGCCCAGGCACCCAGATGAGTCTCAGGTCCAGCCCAAGAGGGCAGCGCCCCGTTCCCATTTCACAGACGGGTACACTGAGGCTCAGGGACACACGCAGCCTGGGAGCCTCTGCGGCACCCGGCGCCCCCTTGGGCCTGGCCGGCGCGGTCGCTGTCCCCGTCTGCAAGGGGAGGGACCGGCCGGGCATGTGGCTGCTCAGCCCTTCAAAGGGCTGGGGAGCAAGCTGGCAAGTCAGAGCGCTGGACCGGGGGCAGCTCCGCTTGGGCGCAGCCCCCCTGCCTCTGGGACACCCCTCTCCCTGGGTGCCCCCCGCTTCCCGTGGACCCTCTTGCAGGGCTGTGCCTCGGCTCAGGCCCGCGGAGGCCGTGGCGGGTGGGGGGCTGGCCGGCGACCTTGCCGGTGCCCGCCCGGCTGGAGGGCTGCTGAGGGGCCGCGGCCGGCGCGCCCTGCCCTGGCGGCGTGGCGGGAGCCCCGGGGCCACCCAGCCTGTGAGTTGACATCACGCCAGCCCCCTCTGCCACCCTCCTGCAGCCCAGGGAGACAGGCCTGCCCCCGCTGCGCAGCCCGGTTCACCGAGGCTCGGGGAGCTGCACAGAGAGCCGAGAGCGGCAGCCCCCGGGGAGCCAGGCACCCGGGCGAGCCCACCCCGGGGGTCCTGCCCCGCGCTGGCTCTGCCCCTGCCGCGTGGCCCCGTCAGCGGCTCCGTGTCGCTGCTCCTGCAGGGGCGGGTTGGACCGTCCGTCCCTGAGGCCCCTTGCAGCCTTATCACTTCCAGAACATTCCTCTCTGGGGAGAGCACGTAGGCGCAGCCCCAGGAGGCCTCTGAGCAGCAGACCGCAGTGTCGGTCTCCATGGGGACCAGACATCACCCCCAAGGTGGCGATCGGGGGACAGGCTGAGCCAAACCAGCTCCCGCCCTCGTCTGCCCGCGGCTGGGGGGGGACGGGCGGCCTGAGCTCGGCGGGCCAGGACGGGCCGTGCGGGGCTCCCAGCCGCCAGCCTGGGGTGGCAGCGGAACCCGGACCCCCAGGCGAGGAGGGGACACCCCCGCCCTGCCCCCCCAGCCACGCACACCCACGTGGACTCCCCCCCACGTCAGCGAGGGCAGGTGGGTTCTGCAGCTGAAAAGCTGTTTCCTTGGGCGTCACAGCGTTCAACCCACCTCTGCCCAAAAGCAGGGGGTGGGCCGGGGCCACGAGGGGCCTCCCCTGCCCTGACCTGGCCGTGGGGCCTCAGGACCTCGTTCCCTTGTCCCCCACTGGGGGACTGCGCCCCTCACAGGGTTTCCGGGTCTGTGGCCGTGGCTGCCCACCAAGCGGGCTCGCGGCGTGGCCGTTCCTTTCTGTGGCTGGGGCCACAAGGGCCGGCGGCCTCCTGGAAGGCTGTGCCGTCCCCACCAGGCCTCTTCGAGAGTCTACTGCCTTCCCCTACCGGGGCATTTCCCAGATGGGAAACAGAGGCCCGTGTGCACAGAGGGACTTCCTCGGGCGTCCGAGGCCAGCTTGGGGCAGGACTGGGCGGCCTCTGCCCCTCCTTTCCAGCTCGGGAGCCACGGGCGCCCCGTTCCCACGCTCGAGGCCCGGCGGGGGCGGAGGACGCCGAGCGCCCCGCGGGGCCATGTCCTGGCCGCTCACGGGACCGCCTCGGCTCGGGAACCCCCCGGGCGGCCGCCACCAGCGCTCGGGCACGTCGGGGCCTCGGCGCTCGCACCACCTGCACCCCCGCGCGCCAGGCCTGAGCTGCGTGTCGTCTCCGGGGCGCCTCCCCGCTCCCGACAGCGCCGCACCCGGTGTGCCCACGGCCTGATTTGTTCCAGGCCACGGCAGGGGACGACGGAGCCGCGCCCCTGCCCGGCGCTGGCCGCCCAAGCCCGCGCCCCTAACCCCTGCACGCGCTAACGACAACTATCCCGGCCGGCCCTGCTCTCCCAGCAACGTGCTCCCTCCTGCTCGCTGGCCTCAGTTTCCCCATCTGTGAAGTGGGATGACGAGAACTGGCTGCTCGAGCATTGTCCAGAGGGTCAGGCAGGACCCTGGGATTAGACGTCCTGGACACCGTGAAGGGCCACACAGGGTGCCCTCGGCATCACCCCCGCCTGGCAGCCTTCATCCTTTCCGTCCCTTGCTGCTGCCTCTTCCAGGAAGCCTCCTGGATTTCAGGGCAAGCTCCTTCCTCCACGCCCGGGGCACCCCGCCTGGCCCTACCCTGGCGTGGCCGGCGAGCAGCGGTTCTGGCCCGTGGGGGGGTAGCAGCGCCTCGGCGCGCTCTTGCCTGATGTCGTAGCCGTACATGTCCTTCTCCGGGCGCCCGTGGATGATCCAGTGGGCCAGCTCCTGCCCGCAGCCGCCGCCCAGCATCATTCCTGGCAGGAGAGCGGGTGTGTGTCCCCCGGGGCCCCCTGCCCGATTCCGGGCCCCTCCCCATCACTACGGGTAACCCCACTCCCCAGCCCCGGCTCTCCCCCAACCCGGGCCACCGCCACCTCCCTGCCAGCCGGCCTCCCCCTCCTCTGCCCACCTCACTGGGGCGCCGCCTCCCACCGGGGGTCTCCAAGGCCATGGGGAGCGGGCACCCGGGCCGCCACCTGCCCTCACCTGCGCTGTTGAAGCCGCAGCCGAGAAAGAATCCGCGGAGCTCAGGCGCCTCCCCCATCAGGGGCTTGTGGTCGGGCGTGAAGGACTCTGCAAGGAGGGGGGCAGGCTGACGCTTCCTCCAGGCAGCCCCCTGCTTGCTCCTCCCACCTTCCCCGAACTCCAAGGCCTGGCCAGGTTCTGCTTGCAGGCCCAGGTACCCAGTCAGCATTCCTGACTCTGACCAGGAGGCCACCTCCTGACCCTGTCACAGCACCATGCCACCGTCCTGTGTCGTGCCGGGCTCAAGTCCTGCTTCCCCCTTACTAGCTGTGCGACTTTGGCCAAGTCCCTTTGCCTCTCTGAGCCTTAGTTTGCTCATCTGTAAAACGGGGGTGGTGGCGCTTTCTACACAGGGTATGAGTCTTTCGGGCTCCAAACATCCGTGGTCTGTCGTGGGCCACGCGCAGGCTGGGCCCTGCGGCCGCAGCCGCGAACCAGACAAACCCCAGCCCTCAAAGGGGAGTTTCCAGCAGAGCAAGGGGGACGGGGGTAAACCGCAAAGAAACGAAAAGGAGGGTTTCCAGTAAAGGAAATAAAACGGGATCAGGTGCTCGAGAGACGGAGGCGCCTCTGCCGCAGGGGCTGGCCAGCTCCTGGCGCCGGCCCCCGAGCCGAGGGGCAGCCGGCCGTGGAGGAGCGTGGGGGAACGCACTCCCGCGGCGGCCGCGAGGGCCTGAGATGGGGCAGGAGGAGGCCGGGGGCGCTGCAGGGGGGGAGAAGGCAGGGCCCGTCGCGGACGCGCAGAGGCCACGGCGAGGCCGCGCTGGGGCCGCTGAGCCGAGGATGGGGGGCGGGAGGCGGGGCGGCGCGGGGGAAAGGTGACGCGGGCCGGGGTGGCCAGAGGACGCGGCGCCGGGGCCGCTGCGCGTGCTCAGGGGCTTTCCAGGCCCCGGATGACCATTCAGCGCAGGAGGAGGGGGCGGAGGGGTCCGCAGGGGCTGGGGTCTCCTGGACGACCCCCTCGTCTTTGGTCTGCACGCGCTTGGCCGGCCGCCGCCTTCCCGGGGCTGGGAGGCCCGGCCCTCGGGGGGGCCCACGGCGTCGACCGGGTCGTCTCCCGGCAAGGGCAAGTGCTGCTTTCCCACCCGGGACCTCCTGTCACAGCTGGGGAACCCAGGTGTCCCCACACCCATGTAGCCCCGAAACGGGGCCTTGTGGGAGCAAGGCGCCCCCGGTCTAATTAAAGGGAGAGCGCCGCCGGCGTTACCTGCTCCCTGGAATTACTTGGGGCCTCATGAGTCACGCAGCCTGGGACGGCGGCGGGGGGCGGAGTGCCCGTTGGCGGCTGAGGAGGGGTGAGCATGGTGGGAGGGGATGCGCATTGGCGGGGGAGGAGGGGGTGCGCATTGGCGGGGGAGGAGGGGGTGCACGTTGGCGGCCGGGCCCGGGCACCGTGTGCACCTGCAGTCTCCCGGGGTCCGGCCCCACCTGGCCCGGCTGGAACCGCGGGGCCCTGGCTGCGCGTGGACGCCGAGGGCAGGGCCAGCTCCCGCGCCCCTTGGAGAAGGCCGGGCTCCTGGCGGGCGGCGGGCCTCCCCGTCCTGTGCTGCCCCGAGGCCGTCCCTCGCCTCCCCGGCCTCTGTCCCCTCACGCGCGTGGCGATCACCGCACTTTGCTGGTGCACCCCAGCATGGCTTTCCATCCCCTCAGCGCCCAGCACGCCCAGGCCAGGGCACAAGAATGGACGCGCTTGCCCGCAGAGGCCACTCAGTCCAGCCGAGCCGCGACTCGGGGTCCTGGACACCAAGTCCAGGCAGCGGGTTCGAAGCTCTCGGCACGGCCCTGGAATGCGCACGCTTGCCCCGGACTTTCTGCGTTTGTTCAGATCAAAGAGGCTGGGGAATTCTGCTAGGGGGCCACGTGTTCCCAGCTTGCAGCGTCCCCAGCTTGCTTGTGTCCCCAACTCGCAGCGTCCCCAGCTCGCAGTGTCCCCAGCTTGCACATGTCCTGCTCGCAGCGTCCCCAGCTCACAGCGTCCCCAGCTCTCGCGCCACTGCCCCCCATTGCGCCGCATGCCCCTCCGGCGGGGTGTGACGGGCCATCTTGACACCCTCGTTCCCGCGGGACCAGCGGTGGCCTTGGTCACAGCTCAGCGCTGGCCAAGGTTCCCCTGCCTGGAGCCCGAGCCGCTGGGCACCGGCTGCGGACAGGGCTGCCCCGGAGAACACGAGGGGGCGTCGGGGGCCGAGTGCCTTGCCCCATCACCCGCCCCCGCTGTCCTGGAGGCCAGGGGGGCTGGGGCCGGCTGGGGCGCACCCCTCGGCCCCCCGCACAGGCGCCAAGCCTGAGCCCCGGGCCCACGGCCGCTTCCAGAGAGCCAGAGCCGGGCGGCGTGGGCCGGGGCCATGGAGCCCTGGGGACGCCCCCGCCACCCCCGCGCCGCCCTGGAGGCAGGAAGGCGCCCCGCCCTGCCCTGCCCCACCCCGCCCACCTGGGCCGCAGACCGTGGACTTGATGCCTGTCTTCTCCAGCACGGGCACCCGGTGGACGGCGCCGTCGACGTGCTGGGCGAACACGTCCCAGTCCAGCTCGAAGAGGCCGAAGGCAAACGTATCTGATACCTGCGGGGGCAGGCGGGTGTCGGTGGCCGGGGCCCGGCCTGCGGGGGCGCCCAGGACCCCCCGACCCCCTCGGCACCCAGGACCTCTGCCCCCCTCGGCACCTGCCCTCCTAGGGCGGGTGAGAGCTGAACAGGGCCAGGGGCTGGGGGTGCTGGTCAGATGGGTCTGGGGGCTGAGGACCCACCCTTGGGACCCCTCCAGCCATCCCTTCCCCTTCCTCCTGGTGACCCCACCGTGGGCCCCCTGCCCCTGCCCCTGCCCCTGCGCCCGCCCTGGCCGTGCCCCGGCCCGCGCCCCCCTGCTGCAGCAGCCGCTAGAGGTGGCCCTGCTTCCTCGGCCCTCCTTCCTCCCTGCCCTGGGGTGGAGAATGCCCCGCCTCACTCTCAAGCCCCCCATGGCTCCCCAGGACACAGAACAAAATCCTGGTCCAAGCCTCCCCGTGACCCACAAAGCACCCCGTGACCCGGCCCCCCCCGCCCCCCCCCCACCCGCCGCCGACGGCACCAGGCTGTGCCTTGCGAAGAGCCAGACCCTTCGCCCCTCCTGGGACAGCGCCCCACCCAGTCCTGACAAGGGCCGACTTATGCAGGTCTCTGCTCCTACATCACCTCCTCGGGGAAGCCTGCCCTGACTGCCCAGTCTAAAGCCAACCCTCGAGGTTTACCCCAAACCTGCCCACGCCTTTCAGCACCAGGATCACAAGCCAGAACTGCATTTTGATTTGTTTGTTTGCTGAGTGAACACCTCCCCACCAAAATATAAGCATCCTGGGGTGGGGACTTTTATCTTATCCAATTCTCTTTCCCCAGAAAGTAAACCAGGATCTGGCCCCAAGCAGCCACTTAGTCCTGCAATTTGCAGACCGAATATTGGAGCGGGGCGGCCCACGTACACTCAGGGGGCCGAGGGGGCTGCCAGGCGCGGGGGCGCCGTGCGGCCGCAGTGGGGGGCGGTGCTGCGGGCCGGCAGGGCGGAGGCCCCCG